>NC_056728.1:62036590-62119090 GCF_019279795.1 Protopterus annectens | reverse complement strand
GGCAGTCTGGGTAAAATGACTTAAGGTACTTGCTAGGAGCTGGTTGAGTATACAGGAGTGGATCATTCCTAAATGTGCAAAACTTTGCAAAACAGGTCAGAAACAAATTTCAGGTAATAAAACTTGCTCAGCACTAGTTCTTTACACATAATATGAAACAAGCCATACAGAATGTTCTAAATGATATTTGCATAAACAGATATGATAAAAATATTCAAATTACTATGGAAATTGTTTGAAATAAAGTCCGAATTGCATAAATTGAATACAATAAAGAGAAAAGACCACATTTTTGCAAAGCATTGTATTTTTGCAATAAGCAAAGATATTCATGTTAATAGAAGTGTATAAAGTGTTCACATGTTTGTGCACTGTTACAGCAAAGTTATTTCACAAAAGTAGAGCTATTACAAGGCATATTGCACAAAGTACAAACATTACTAGGCATATTTCACAGAGTACACCCATTACAGAGCGTATTTCACTAAGTACAGTATTTCGAGTTTAATGTGCATTTGAATATTGTTACAAGCTCATAGAACTGCTTGTTTGTACATAATTACAAGGGCCATATTTTTAGTGTGCTTGTGTATACTTTGTGGGCATGGCAGATGGATTTCAAAAACTCAGTGCACTTGTATTTGACGGTAATATTGCTGAGAACTGGAGAGTGTTTGAGCAAGAGTACAACATTTTCATACAGGCTGCATTTTCTGATAAAGACAACTGTACAAAGGCATTTATTCTACTTAATTTAGCTGGGTATGAAGCCATGGAAAGGAAATGCTCATTTGTGTATGCACCTGCTATCTATACTGGAGAGAGCGGGAAAACCATCATATTGTTGTACAGGTCAAGGGAGGACCCACAGTGCTTAAAACATACATTTAGAGAAATGTGTAACCCCCAGACAAATGTTATTATGGAAAGGCACTTATTTTATACAAGGGATCAAAAGCCTGGTGAAACTTTTGCAGCATATAAAACTGACCTGAGAAATAAAGCTAAAACATGCAGATTTGGTGATTTAAGGGATGAGTTGATAAAGGACAGACTTGTGTGTATTATAAAAGATGATGCTTAAAGGCAAACCCATAGAGCTCAAAGTTGATACAGGTTCCAAGTGCAATGTTATGTCAGCAGAAACATTTGCTAGAGTGTGTAAAGGTGAAATGCTTGATTTGGCAAGGTGTGTAAAGCTTGTTGCTTATGGAGGTGAAGAAATTCAAACTGAAGGCTCAGTAGTGCTTTCATGTTACTCTATTGGAAGAAGCTATGGCTTATTATTTTATGCGATCAAGAGGCACGCCCAGTTATTATTAGGGCTCAAAAACAGTTTGAAAATGGGACTGCTTTCATTTAATAAGGAAGTCCACCAAGTTGGCTTAAAAGGCCACTACTCTAATTTTACCCCATAAATTTTTTCTACATATACTGATCTGTTCGAAGACAAACTAGGTAAACTTCCATTTGTGTACTCAATGAAGTTAGACCCAGAGGTTAGTACAGTTATCAGGCACCAATTGCATGAACCACACTTGTGAGTACCTGGACGGCCTGTCATGTTCTGAACTTCACCATTTTTAGGAGATCTTTTAAGTTCTTTCCTTTCCTATATATAATGATAGGTTTAACACCTAGATGAGATCTAATACCTGTGTCTTCCATAAGAATGTCTCAATTCTTGTTAAAGATCCATCATAAACTGGGAGAATCAGAACTGTATGTGATGATCAAGGATTTAAGGAAAGGGATTTCTTGCTCAAGTGATGTTCTAATATCTCCACCTGCCAGGTTGTTATCTGGGATATGGGCACCTACAATGGGTTTAAAATGACCTGTTCTTCTTTTTTCTGTAACATCATTTATAAGTTCATTAAGTAAATCTACTAGGTATGCTCTCATGAGATCTCCTTAAAAATAGTGAAGTTCAGAACATGACAGGCTGTCCAGGTACTCACAAGGGAGGTTCATGTAATTGGTGCCACAAGCTTAAACCTGGAGCCACGTTTACTATAAATAACATTGACTATAACATCAAGGGGAGATATAATTGTTCTTCGAAGGCAGTGATCTATATTGCTTTATATAACCATTGTTCTGTTTTCTACATGACAAAAACAGAGAGAAAGTTTGCCAGTAGGATTTTTTACCATGCCATCAGGAAGATCAACTTAAATAATGCTCTAGCTAGGCACATTCATGAGAATACAGAAAACAATTTTAAGTTCATGGCCATAGACCATATTGACATTAGTGATTAAAAACCTTGGAGAGTACAGTTAGAACTAAAGGAACTTAGATGGCAGATTTTGCTACATGCAGATAAATGGCCTGTCATTAATGACAGGACTTCTATCTCTCCTGTCTTAAAGTTTAAGGCCCTGGAAAGAAAGAAAATTGCATGAAGCAAAGTAACATGCTTTTTGATTGTTCCTCAGAGTAGGTTGCTAATAACACCTTCACAAACATTAAGTTTTAAAGTGTAAACACTGGAATTTTAGTGTGTCAAAACAACATTCTTATTTGACAAGGTTTTGGTTTAAACATAATGATTTTAAATAGTGTATTTTAACACACATTCAACAGTATGAATTGTGAGACTAAAGGGTTAATTTTTAAGTCAGGTTTGTGCTAGTTGTTTCCCTGTGCCCAATTAGATGCATATGTGTATTATTTAAATGTTTGCCTTGTCCTACAGCTTTGTCTGAAGAAGTTTACACTGTTTTAAACGAAAGCGCTTACATCTTTTCTACTTTTCTACATTAAAAACCTTTGTTTTACATCATCGTGCTTTGGATTTTGTGCTTGTTGGAACATGATCTGCCAGACTCTTCACATTTTGTGGTTTGGTTTTTGCCTTTTGGTTCTACAGTTTGTCTTTTCCAAGGCTACTGGCTGTATTGTGGATCTTTCATCATCTTCAAGGGAAACAGTTCAGGAGGAAATAGGAACTGGTATTGGATATCTGATAGCACTGGTTCTACAGTTAACTCAATGGATCCACAAATTATACCAGCATGTTGGTCTTGCCAACACATCTACTACAAATGGAGTTTTAAATTCGCACAGGGATACTAGTGAACAGTCTGTTAATTTTAACTTGACTACCCAGTGTCTTGCTTTGGTTCATGCTCTGATCTTGAATCTAGACAGGCGAGTGACACTGCACGTCAAACCTGGAAGTAGGAGAGACTGAAAGCAGGAGCTTTCAGAATGGAGCTTCACTAAACAGATGTTTACAGAGCTCAAAAAATGAAATACCACATCTTAATGAGTGGCTGCAAGCAGGACTATCGTTCAGCAAAGATTCCGGGCATGCCGCCCACCATATAGAAGGTAAGCTGAATGAGTTTGATTTGAAATTGTTATGCTGCAAAAAATTACAGCTAGAAAACGCCTATTTAAAGGAATGTATTAGGCTCAAGATTATCCCAAAAAGGTCTCAGGGTTTGGTATTTTCCCACAGGGCTTGAGCACAACTCAGCTCTCCATTTAGACCTTTTAAAGCTGTTTGATAAATCTGGGCTTGAGCTGCTCGAGTTGCTAGTCAAGTACAACACAATAGACATTGAAGGATTATTTAAGAAACTTGGCACCCTGGATAAATCTATTAGGGACGACATAGAGTATGATTCTATGAGATATGAACATCATAGAATATACATTCACTAGTATAGACCAGCATATAAGCAAATTAGAGCGGCAAACTAAACAAAATAGATAGAGATGTACATGACTATGCCGGTGTTGTGGCCTATCCTAAACCCCCTGGTAGCTACAAAAAGTTTGAAGGTACTGTTGGGGAAACAAGAAATACCCCCCACATTCCTTCTAGTCCTTCAGGAAATAATGAAATCTTGCCTGAAAGAATGGGTGACATGGTTGTACTATAAGGAAGAGTACCCTGAGCCCAGGAGGAATGAAAGGATTAAAAACAAGACCTATTACAACAGCAGACAACAAGCCCAAGTGGGGTTTCATGCTTTGGGGTTTCAAGGGGCTGGGACAAAGAACAAGAACTGGGGAACATGAGTACCCTTATAGACTTTTCTAGTGACAATGAAAAAAGTATTGAATTGTCTGCTTTTGACTTTTTAAATATAAGTAATGAGGTCGAACAAAACCGAAATACCTGCACTGTGGTTTTAAATCATAACAATGATTTTGCTGTTTATAATTACTCTAAACTGAACATAGATGAGACCATAGCTGATTTGCTTTCTAAGGGTATGACCTTTGTGCCAACCAAATAATGTAGTTTTATTGATACCATAATTGACTTTAAAATGTATTTAAGGAAACTAAATCTGAGTTTATTGTACGAGACTGAATCACACACAGATGCATATTCTAGGAACATCTTCAGAATTAGTTCTACATACAACTCCCCTTTACATCCTAAACTGGCTGTATATGAAAAATTATGTGAGTTAGACCTTTATAACCTAAGCAAGAGTTACCACAAGGGAGCCCACAACCTGGTTAACATTAACCAGGATGAACGCAACAGCTTGTTCTTCTTGCAAACAGAGGATGTGAGGGATATGAAGCTGGATAAGAGGGGGGGGGGTGTATTGATGGATGTCTCTTCATACTCAGATAAGATGTTAAAGATTTTGGACATGGAGAATTATAGAGAGGTCTCCCTTAATGAACTAAATAAAGCATATAAGAATATTCATGAGCAATTAATGGATATCGTCTTGGAGAGAAGAATTGATATTTCTCTGTATAGTTACTTAAATATCACCACTTCTAGGGTTCCAGTGTTTTTTTGGCATCCCCAAAATCCACAAGGGCCTTGTGGATCCCCCCATGAGACACTTGGTGGATGGAAGGGACTCAATCACTATGTCTTGTGCTCAGTATTTGGACCATGACTTAAAAATAATTTTACAAAGGAATCCCAAATATGCAAAGATTCCTGGACCTTCTTAAAACACGTTAATAGAATGGAGTATAATGAGAATGATATATTGACAACTATTGATGCAAGGGATTTGTATACAGTCATCCCACAGTCCATTGGCCTAGAATGGGTTAGTGACCTACTATTAGAGTACAAAGTTAACCAGGATACAATCAACTTAATTTCAGAATTGTTAGAGACAGTCCTAACCAACAACTATTTTTCATTTAATGATAAATGTTATTTACAAACAACTGGAGTGGCCATGGGGTCAGCTTGTGGGGGAGGGCATTTGCAAATATGGTCATGGCCCACTGGGAAAGAGTTTTTGTATTCCAGTCCCATTACTACCCTTACATCAAAATGTATCATAGGTACCAGGATGACATCAGCCTTATTTGGAAAGGTTCTTCTGAAATGTTAGATGAATTTTTACAATATCTTAACACTACAACCTCTTTTCTACAGTTCACTCGCGTCATTAATTTAGATCACATGAACTATTTGGATGTTCATTTGTTTAAAGACAAGCCCAATGAAAGGTATGCTATCAGAATATACAGAAAAGGAACATACTCAAACTCTTTTCTGCACTATACTAGCTGCCACCCGAAACATCAGAAGAGGTCAGTGGTTAATGGGCAGCTTGTTTGAGCTGCCTGCATGATCTCAGGGGAGGAAGATTTTAAATCAGAGTGTGCAAATTTGAAATCTATGTTTCTCATGAGAGCATACCCAGTAGATTTACTTAATGAACTTATAAATGAGGTTACAGAAAAAAACAAGAACAGGTCATTTTAATCCCATTGTAGGTGCCCATATTCCAGATAAAAACCTGGCAGGTGGAGATATTAGAACATCACTTGAGCAAGAAATCCCTTTCCTTAAATCCTTGATCATCACATACATTTCTGATTCTCCCAGTTTAAGATGGATCTTTAACAAGAATTGGGGCATTTTAATGGAAGACACAGATATTAGATCTCATCTAGGTGTTAAACCTATGATTACATATAGGAAAGGGAAGAACTTAAAAGGTCTTCTTAAAAATAGAGAAGTTCAGAACATGACAGGCCGTCCAGGTACTCACAAGTGTGGTTCATGTAATTGGTGCCACAAACTTAAACCTGGAGCCACGTTTACTATAAATAACATTGAATATAACATCAAGGGGAGATACAATTGTTCTTCGAAGGCAGTGGTCTATATTGCTTTATGTGACCATTGTTCTATTTTCTATATAGGAAAAACAGAGAGAAAGTTTGACAGTAGGATTTATGAGCATGACTATGCCATCAGGAAGATCAACTTAAATAATGCTCTAGCTAGGCACATTCATGAGAATACTGACCACAATTTTAAGTTCATGGCCATAGGCCATGTTGACATTAGTGATAAAAAACCTTGGAGAGCACAGTTAGAACTAAAGGAACTTAGATGGCAGATTTTGCTACATGCAAATAAATGGCCTGGCATTAATGACAGGACTTCTATCTCTCCTGTCTTAAAGCTTAAGGCCCTGGAAAGAAAGAAAATTGCATGAAGCAAAGTAACATGCTTTTTGATTGTTCCTCAGAGTAAGTTGCTAATAACACCTTCACAAACATTAAGTTTCAAAGTGTAAACACTGGAATTTTAGTGTGTCAAAACAACATTCTTATTTGTCAAAGTTTTGGTTTAAACATAATCCCCCGGATTCATGAATCCTCCGTGTAAGACTTAATTAGTCTTACTCGGAGGCTGCAGTTGAACGGCATGATGTCAGCGTGCCATGAATATGCATGTGGGCATGCTGACTCAACTGTAAGTCTTACATGGACCGTGTAAGAAAGCATGGGGCGTGTCCGACTGCCGAGCAGTCTAAATGTCCACGCCCCTGCAAGTGATTGAAAAGTAAAAGCAAATACACAAGAGCGAGTCCGCTCAAATGTCCTTGCACCCAACACCACACTCCCTGATATTGTAAACCCCCATCACAGTTATAAAAAGTAAAAAGTTAATTTTATTTTTTTTAAATACCCGAAATAGCTGCCCGTATTTGCGCATGTGTCCGCGGGTGTGCCCATTGCTTAGCTAGACTTAGCAATTCAGACATGGAAGAGCATAAGAAAGAATGTGTATGCAAATCACACCAAATAGCAGTAGCTTAATGGTAGGGCATTTGCACAAAGAAGAGGCGTTCACAGTTCAAGTCCCACCACTCCCCTTCGTATTTATTTTTAAATCAGTATATGAAATAATACCAGACAAAAATATGTGTAAATAGTAGTAAAACGCAGTGAAATGGCCAATGTAACAGTGAACAAAATAAATATTTTAAATGATCCTGATATATAATTGCCTGCAGCTAAGCAGCACTTCACCCAGCACAATAGAGTTGCCCATAGTTTAATTATGGTTAACCCAGCACAATAGAGGTGCCCATAGCGAAATAGTGCTTTAACCATCCCAGATATGTAGATAAAGAAATAGAAATGCAATCAAGAAATATGTAGCAGTAACATCTGCATCCTGGACAGTTAGTATGTCAGATATAGGTCAGGCATATATTGGACTAGCCAAACCCATTACACAACCTAATGTATGGTGGCAAGTGTAATAATACATGTAGGGGATAGACACCTGCAGTCACTAGGAATGTAGTGTAGACTAAAAGGTAATTATAAGATGTTAACCAAGGTTTTTTTCTACACCCTACCGTATGTGCATAAACTATGCAATTCCACACCTCAATGGGTATGTGTAATCTTAAAATATGTTGAGACATATGTCCTATTGTTCTATAAATATTTGCATTCACGTTGATGCATGTGCCCTGTTGAAACACCACAATCATGGTGGCCTGCTGCTACCAAACATCCCTGCATGCTGTTGGAATATCCACTGTGGTTCAATATATGCATGTGTTATGCTTGCTTTTCAACTGTTGGAACCTTGGTGTGTTGGGTTAATGGGAATATTACTGCATGCTGTTACAACTAATCTGGAATGCTGTTGTTTATGTTGTAATTAAACACACCTAATCACAGAATGTATGGGAAGGCTGGTCCCAGTGGACCCACCTGTCCCTCCTCAGCTGGCGAGTGCACCTGGCACCAGCAGGTCCTTTGCCCAGCCCGGGCTCCCCTCCTCCATCGGTCCTGTGCCACCTTTGGGTGGAAGCACTGCAGGGGATGGGGCTAGTCCCCCCCTGCAAGCATGGGTGGAGAAGGGCCACCTGTCACCCTTCGAAGGGTCCGGGTTGTGGTGCATAGGGAGATCCAGCGTTCATCCGCTGATCCCCTACGCCAGCTCGAGGCGAGAGTGGCGCATCTCACGGGTGAGCCTGCCCGTCCTACGCAGCCCCCAGCACAGCCACCCTCGAGGCTGTGAAGGTGCAGTGGTGACTGCCCATGGGTGGGGATCTCACTTCCACTGTTACCATCTGTGGGCTCATGGGCTTGCGATTTCCAAACATCCGACCCCGTCAATTGTGTTCACCCACCCCATGTGTCATACACTGCCCCTGTATGCGTCTTGTCTGTCTTGTCTGTTTACCTCCCCAACCTACCTCCCTGGACATACCTACTTCCTCTACCTCAGTTCCCACTCTCACCTGAAAAAAAAAAAAGGGCAGTCTATACCCACAAAAAAAAATACGCCCCATACATAGCTGCCCATTTCGCACACATGGAAATTGGACATGTAAACTGATAATTGTAATTGGCAGTACAACATACTTTGTTGTCCTCACCCCTCTCCCAGGGGTGGAAGGTTTCAAATATCACTCCAAATGTATTGCATATGCACAGCTGTTGTTGGTAAAGAAATCGGCAGCTATGGACCTTCCCTACACCTGTCCTGCACATCCTGAGCTTGTTTACCTACTGTCTGTCCCTCTTTGTGCCCCCTTTTTCACCACTTTCCTATCTCCCCATTTTCTTTTCTTTAAAAGAAATTAGCACGGGGGTTAGCGGGAGTAAGCACTTTTAAGCAGTAGTAAGCGGGTTTAAGCGAGTGTGCACATGTGTGCGCTTAGCTAAGCATCGCTAAGCATCACGCAAACCCGCGCAAACCCGCTTACAACTGCTTAAAAGTGCCTTAGTCACTCTATGGCGGGGCCCTTGTCCTGCTGAGCAGCAAAAGAAAAACCCTCTGCCAGTCTCGAACCCCAGACCATTGACACAATAGACTGCATGAATTACCACTAAGCCACAGCAGATATACAAATAACTTGGTTCTGAAATTAATATATCATGCATTACAATGAGGGAATGTAAATGGAAATCAGGAATGGTATAACACAAATCCTGTTCTGTGGGTCTTTACCAGCAGTTGTTGTGGAATTGCATGACATGACTGTGAAAGGAGAACCAGCCATCCTAGTAGGGAATAATGTTACAATAGCACCTTACAAATACCACACAGTATCAGACCAGGATAAATACTGGCCACAGGAATACAGTGCAATAACCACATTTGTATGGCAGTTAATTGTGTAAGTCAGAAATAAAGTACATACTCCCATGTATCCTGTGTTAGCATTTGGAGGGGTGAGTACATGTCTACACTGAGAAGTGTATACTGGAAGCAGCAACATTCAGGTTTGAGTAGAACATGCATATAACTGGCTACAACCCTAGCTTCAGATAAGAGACATATACCAACCTTCTGAATGACACAACGGTGTCCAGGGCAAACAAGCATGGGACCCACCTTGGCCAGCTGAAAGGGCTACGCCTACCTAACCTAGCATTTTATAGCAGTGGGCTGCAATCACAGTGAGTAATGCAATCACCACACAGCAGGCTGCATGCAACTACTGAATGGTAGGCAGCAATTGATGCAGAGGCTGTCACATGCACAAGTGCAGATACCTAGAAAAGCAGGTTGTACCTGCAGTCCACACATGCAATTCTATCATTGCAGGTACTGGGAGATATATATAGAGAGAGATACATGGACATAGACACAGACAGAGACAGAGACACAACAGAGAGAGAAACTGAGACACAAACCGAAATAGTGGGGGAAACCCAAAACAAACAACCAAAAAAAAAAAAACCTACAAAACCATAACACACGGAGCAGGGAAATACAAAGGTAAGGTATGTAACTCACATGTATGTGTTGGCATGTAGTAGATTTTCCTGAAGAGTACTCTATACACTGCAAATCATCCATCTGTGGCAGTAGTACGTATCTATCTGTATCCGCACATGTGCATAGGGCAAGGGACATACTGCAACTGTTAGTGAAGGGTGGACAGATATCTGTCATTGAAGGTTGATGTGTGCATATATCTATGTAGGTTGTAGTGTGTGGCCTAGAAAACAGCATGCAGTGCTGATATATGTCATGTGGTGGTTAAATGCTGTGGGACTGATTTGTCAGATCTGCTGTGTTACAGCCAGTGAGGCCTGCTAATGCTACATGGGCTGAGGACACCCACATGCATTCTGCACAACACTGTGCAATATAATCACATAACTGTACATCCCTCAACTGTCACATAAGTGATATCCCCACCACGAAAGGTGGACTGTACATGTGCCTATATGTACATCCATGTGTACAGCAATGGATGTGTACATGTATGTGTATAGATATGCATATACATAATATATATATATATATATATATATATATATATATATATATATATATATATATATATATATATATATATAGATATATAGAAATATATATATAGCCATATAGAGAGAGAGGGAGAGACAGAGTGACACGGGGTCATATGTACAGCAACAGGTGTGTGGTGACCAAGGCATGGACTGTAGACAAGTGTTGATACTGCAGTGCCATTCCTCCTTTCCAAAACACTGTACCCATTAACTAACACATAGGTAGAGATCTACCTAACAGTGAAGGTGTGATAAGGGAACATGAGACACAGGTGGACAGTAGCCTCCACTTTGATGAAGACAGTGCCACACTACACATGTAATCAGTCTGTGTGTTATGTGTCATGACAACAGGTGTGTCATCTATAGAAATATAGGGCAGTGTTCGCCTCTACCTATCACAATGCCCTGTGTGGTATGTACCTCACATGACAACTACACCAGGTGAAAAGGCCACAGACATACCTCCCAAAGGGTAATACTGGCTGCAAACAGATGCCCTATGCAGACTGACTCACAAAACCACATCTACACTGTATTGCATACTGGCCACACAGAGGTGACCTCTGCAAGACATACAGAGGTATGTCACACCCATAGCTGGGTGACAACCACCATGGCAACATATCACAATCCCTCCGGGATACACGCTCTAGGGCCCTAAACCTTGTCAGCTCACCAAACAGCACATGCTGGTGGGATAGATTCCCATCTCACAGATATGCCATACACCGGAATAGACCACCTAGCAATAGCAAACAAGGCTCCTCCTTAGCAGTTGTCATAAATACCCCTGATAATTGTGTGGAAGATTGGTAATACACCCCAGGAAACACCTCTGTGGTTCTGGTTGGCAGGGGCAAGTGAAATCAAAGTACATGTGTGCCAAAGGCCAGGGTAGCATATGGCTAGGCTGCCGTAGGCCCTAGCGCCAACAGCATATTACCTACCTATGACACTATGCACTCATACATGTACTCAATGCAATACCTGCTATGTGAGGTTGAATAAGTGTAACGCTGAATGTGTGCAAGGTCTGTAAAGGTGTGATAGCTTAGTGTGAAGTTGTATCTGACATGGTAGTGTCTATCCTAGCTGTGAGGACAGCAAATTATGTGTAATGTACTGTTAGGCAGACATAGTAGTATGGCATATGATGTGACGTAGTTCCTTATTAACGAATGTGGTGTCTCATTGTAGGCTAAAGCAATACATGTATGCTTAGTGAGTGGTACTGCTGGTGAATCCAACTCCCATATGAACTGTAGTACTACCAGAAGCTGTAGGCCTAAACAGCACAGTATGGTGTGTGTTCACATTGCTTGGAAACACTGTAGTCTGCACAGAGGACAAAACTCAGGCATAAGGGTGTGTAAGTAGTGGCACACAGTACTGTATGGTACACAGGTAATGCTCATCTGTGTAGGCATACAGTGGTGTGTTGTATGTTTGTCTGATGTGTGTGTAATCATGCCTGTACAATGGCTGCAATCATGTGTGTGTTATAGGGTATATGTGTATCCAGCAACCTATATATTCTGTTACAGCAGTATGCCACCTATAGTAACAACTGTACACATCTGTTAGGCAGGGCTATGGCATCAATGACTAGGGTGGTTGACTGGTACTACTGTACCTGTACTTTACATACATTGCAATGGATGACATCTCTGTTCATGCATTGGTGTGATATACACCCCTGTCTTGAGGGTGTGCAATGTGTCACAAACAGTGTGTCGGGTACTGTTGTATAGTGGTGTGATATATAGAGTGTGCCAGGCACTGTTAGTTAGTTGTGGCCTGAGAACCAATAAGTGGTATTGAATATGTGTAACCTCTGACAGACAATAGGATGGCATATATGTCAGTAAAGTGATATATGTGGTTAAAGGTGTAAAGTGTGCCACAGGACTCGCTCACACATATTGTTCATATCTTTTTCAGCCAGATGGCCCACCAACGCAATCCATCATACACAGCGGATGAGGAAGAGGTGATACTACAAAGCCTATTGCAGCAGTACATGATGCTGTTCTCCAGAAGCAGCCAGCACCAGCAGGAACAGACTGCACTGTGGCAGGAACTTGTTTGTCGGGTAAATGACATAAACTGGGAAAGCCAACAACACAAGAACTGAAGATGGTGAGTGAAAGGAAAACTGCTCTTACAACTGGTAAACCTGTTTATTTAACAATTCCACACGACTGGTTAGCGGACTTCGCTGAGTGATCAGTCTTCATCAGAACACAAAAGCTGGGAGTGTGGTGATTTCAATAAACTATATATTTTTTGTTACCATCTTGATTTTCAGATTAAATGTTTAATATTATAGG
Source organism: Protopterus annectens (assembly GCF_019279795.1). Classification (NCBI taxonomy): domain Eukaryota; kingdom Metazoa; phylum Chordata; order Ceratodontiformes; family Protopteridae; genus Protopterus; species Protopterus annectens. The sequence goes on along the minus strand of NC_056728.1, from coordinate 62,106,224 downwards.
CATGCATAATCAGACATATGAGTAGGTACACCATCACTGCAGTGATTTAATTAGACATGCCCGGCGGCGTGCGTCTGATATCCAAAGACAACAGCATGCCACAGGTGGTGGGGTGGCCATTCACCCCCCCTCACCAGAGTGGAGGAGCTGCTCCTAAGCGTGGTGGCTCCTGGACAACAGCAACATCAACCTCTGACATGTGTTGTCATGGAGGCTGGAGCCACCCAGTACGTCCACCCGGAGCAAGCAGGTAACATGCCCTATCTGTAGACAACAGTTAACTGTATTGTTTGATTATGTCCACGTGAGATGTGTACTGTGTCTTTAGCAGTTCTGCTGCCTAGTGTTGTGCAATACTGATATTTTGAATAATATCTCCACACCTGTGACTGTTGACTGTTGTTATACTGCAGTTTAGCATACCCACTGTAGCAATGCCACAGTTGTGGCCGCTGACTAACTCTCTCATATTATCATAGGTCCCTCTGGTGTGACAGCAGGGCAGCCAATCCATGCTGGTGAGTGTGTTATAACTGCAATGTTGGTAATGAAATATGCATGTCATAGGTGAGGTGTAGGCCATGTACACATAACACACCTACGCATAATGCATGCCGTGCATGTTTGCTGTTAGATGTTGCACAGCTCAGTAATGCCAGTAGCTGCCTCAGTGACATGCAATACACAGAACATAAGACACAGTTGTGGCAACCCCGTACTGCAGATTGGATAGGCATAGTTGCAACACCTGTACACAACATAACACGTTTATCATACGCAGTACGCAAAGACATGCTACATATGGCATAACCAAACACCTGCTGTAAGGTCACACCTCAGTATCCCACATGTCATTCACACACACACGATGTACCTCAGGGGTAGAGGCCTATCATGGGGCTGTGCAACACTGTTCAACACATAACACAGTCATGTTAGGCAATGCTCCCTATTGGGCACCTCATACACCCATGTACAAAGTGGCTGTGTAATAGTGAACGTAACCACGGCACAGCAGTTTAGGTACAGCATGCTAGGCGGTGGTCTGTCATACAGTAGTAGCCATGAGTGACCACAAGTTGCATGATGATGATGATGATGGCACATGGTAGTACACCCCATCCAGTTACAGTGACCACAGTACTACACATAGCAGTCTTTGCTTTGCACCTCATTGTTGTGTGTGTGTGCAAACATATGCACCTATACACAATATGCATAGCATGTTGTGTGTGTGCTTACATATGCCAGTATACACAATATGCACAGCTGTCGCCATCTGTACAAAGAGTCACATATATATCCTGGAATGCAATTGGGTGTATAGGTCACATGCCACACATTGGGTATGTGTGGTGTTTAATGTTGCAGTCATGTAGCATGCCATGTCATGGCTGGCACTGACATATCTGCAATATGTCCCACACTCACCATAACCACTGTACAATGGCCATGCCAAGCATTGGGATCACTTCACATCTACATGCACCACTCATCCCATGTCTGTACATTGCATGCATTTGCTACACCTGTGCCCACTATTATTCGCTATGGACACAGACACTGTAAGCAGACATGGCAATCTATGTGTCACACAGATAAGACATGCAGCTATGGTATGTATGCCACTGAGTGATGTTGCACAGGACATTGCAGAGCAGATAATACTTGCACAGCAATGTTGTGTCCATGTACACATTGTGTTCCAGAGTGTAGTCAATCACTGAACAACTACACACATGCATCACAGCCATGTATAATGTCATTAAATAGGGCTGTCAACACTTGCACTGCATGGTCTTGAGCAACACATATTCTGCATGCTGACACGTGTGAGGTGACTGTTAGCCCTGTGATACTGTCACCCACCTTCACCCACTATTGTGTATGTGTTGGATTGCTGGTGTGTGTGTGTATGTGCTGTGGTGTGCAATGTATTTGTGTTCATGTGTGCATGTGCTCATGTGTGCATGTGTGCATATGTGCATGTGCTCATGTGTGCATGTGTGCATGTGCTCATGTGTGCATGTGTGCATGTGCTCGTGTGCATGTGTACATGTGTGCATGTGCTCATGTGTGCATGTGTGCTTGTGCTCATGTGCTGATGTGTGCATGTGCTCATGTGTGCATGTGTGCTAACATCATGTACAGATTGTGAAGTGTGTTTCCTGTCTTCCTTCCACAGCTGCTGAGTTAGGGGTGTCTGAATGCCGCAGGGAACCTGATGTCACTGTCACTAATAGTGGAGATGATGAGACATGTATTGTGGTACAGAAAGGTCTGTCAGGGTCTGTCATTGGTTCACCAATCGACAGTACACAGCGTTCCACCCCATCTATGTGCACACTCATACTGCCAATACATCCCTCATCACCAATGGCCTTAGCTGAGGGACAGCATACAGTCGGCATTGACCAGGAGAGTGTGTTACCCATGGCATGTGCATCCCCTCACAGCAGCCATAGCCAGATTACTGGAATGGTACCACATAAGCGGATGTCCAGGGGTTCTCGGGGAAGCACAACTGGACGTATTGCCCCTGGCAGATGTGCCCCCAGAGGTATTACAACCTCCAATATGTTCCGGGCTGTAATGCAGGCACAGGCATGTATGGAACGGTACACCCGACAGGGACTAAGGGCGCAGAGGGCCCATTACACTGCTGTCAATGACAGCATCCGTGACCTTGCCGGTGCCATCCAGAATTACACCGAGGTAATTGATAGCCGTTGGAGGGAGACATTAGATGTCCTCCACAATGTGTTAGCCATGAGCCAGGACCATGTGTGACGTATGGGAAGCCAACGCAGATGCATGCCAGCAACAGCATCAGCTGACAGTCATCACGGACGGACCACAGATCACATCCGCTCCTGTAGTGGCAGTACCAGCCCCAGCAATGCTGGGGCTGGCCTGTCCATTGACCGTCCTACTAGACCACGTGCACGTGGCACTGGCCAGTCCCAGCAGGGACATGGGTCCAGTCATCATACCTCTGCCTCTGATGATAGCACCCAGTCAGGGTTGGTACCCGATACTGCCCGTAGCACCCCTGCCAGGCACAGGTACTGTGTCCATGGCCAGAGACAGTGATCTGTACGGCTTAGCAGGTACAGTCTGTGGCTGTCCCACAACTGCCCATATATGGCAGCCACATGGTGGAGTTGTGTGCATGCAGAAACACACACATTAACCAAGCAACTAGGGCTCACACATACACTCACACATTACATCATCATTGGCCCATGCTGTACTGTTGTCACACACACACACACACACACACACACACACACACACACACACACACACACACACACACACACACACACACACACACACACACACACAAACACACACACACACACACAAACACACACATACACACACACGACAACTGGATGGGTCAATGTCGGGCTCTGGCAAACCAACAACACACCCTGTGCATATGATGACACCTGTGCCACCTCCTGTCATCTGTCACATTGATGCAGGAATAGGCTAACATGGTTCTGATGCACATGGTGACATTATAGCAGTGTATCAATAGTAGCAAGTTGCCAACAGGAAAGTGTACTGATATCTTTGTAGGTATATCTGAGCAGGGATTATGCATCACAGCTCTGATAGTCATTGTAGCATTGTTTACACCAGTGTTAGGTCTGAGTATGTATTGTCCACCCATGTGCCACTTGGCTGAAGTGTACAGTGTTGCCAGCATGTGTTAGTGAGTGGACAGTACGTGTGTGATGTGTGCATTACAAATTAGCAGGTGTACATCTGTGAACATGGTGTGTGCGCACTACATGTACGTGCATAGTGGACACGTGGGATGTGCGACACACCCTGTTGTACACATTGTTAACATCTCATGGTATCTTTCGATGGCCGGTATGCATTCTACTACAGATATGTACTAACATGGGTACACATGTGTGTATGACATGGGTTGACACTATGCTGTGGGTGATACTGTTGATATCTGTCAATGATCTGCAGTCTGGTAGTATACAACACCTCAACAGCATGACTATAACCAATCATTAGATGATGTCCTGACAAATGACACACAGTTGTAGGGAACCCAATAACAGTTGGATCCTTCCAGTACTATACTATAACAGTAACCAGTGGTATTGACCGCCACACGTTCCTGGGACCACACCTGTGTGGCATATAGCCCTCTTAGGTACATGCAACTACACCAGGGATATGTCCATCCACATCTGGAAATGCATGCATTGGCCTACACTGCATTCCCTGGATGGGACGCATATCCTACACAAGGGTATCATACAGACAGATACCTGTTGTCCAATACATGCTGTATTGTCGTAAGCCAACTATGGCATAGTCACCCACATTTACTAGACATAATATCCTGACAGTACCACATAGGTGGTAGCCCTCAACATGTATATTGGGTACCAATGTGTACAGACAGACATGTGTTATGTCATATGTCCCTTGGTATCCACATATCCATAGGTATTGTGGGGTCCATCGGTGTTTCACATAACACATTAGCGGCCTGCATGCATATCCACAGGGCTGTTGTACACCTATAATGACTGTACATTACTGCCAGTCATTGTTGTGTATGAACATGTGTGACATATACCCCAGGCAATTACCCTCACTCACAGTACTCTATAGTACGTGTCATGGGTGTGTGTGGCACAGATAACCTTGGCCACGGATCACTACAGTGGCCAGGCTTGTTGCATACATACATATGTGACCTATGATCTGAGAAGCAGCGGCACAATCTGTCGAAGGAAACAAATGTATTCATGTAGTATGCAGGCTTCACACCTATGTACTGATTGAGGTCACATGTACACATATTCATTTGCCACACAGATACCCGATGTGTGCAATGCACATACTGTTTTAATCATATGTCATATACCATAGTAAAAGCAAAACCCACACTGCATTGACCACCTGTGGCACACACACACACAAACACACTCAGTGTTTGCAGGATTCAAACCCCTACCTAACTATGTTATGATACTAGAGAGATATGCATTAACACGGTGTGCTATATGCTTTCCTGGGTGGTTTCTGTTCTCCTGATATATTTGTAGGATGCTGACATCATCAGACATTCCAAAGAGGGATGTACCTCTTTTAATGTGTTTTCCCAGTCTCCAAAAAGGCTACTCCTCTCAAAGGAAATCACACACATACACCCCCCCGCACACACTAACAGCGCTTGCAGGATTCAAACCCCTACCTATGTTATGATACTAGAGAGATACACATTAACACAGTGCGCTATATACTCTACTGGGTGGGTTCTGTTCACCTGATATTTTTGTAGGATGCTGACATCATCAGACATTCCTCTTTTAATGTGTTTTCCCAGTCTCCAAAAAGGCTACGCCTCTCAAAGGAAATCACACACATACACCCCCCCCACACACACACACATATACACTAACAGCACTTGCAGGATTCAAACCCTTACCTAACTATGTTATGATACTAGAGAGATAAGCATTAACACAGTACACTATATGCTTTACTGGGTAGTTTCTGTTCACCTGATATATTTGTAGGATGCTGACATCATCAGACATTCCAAAGAGGGATGTGCCTCTTTTAATGTGTTTTCCCTGTCTCCAAAAAGGATACTCCTCTCAAAGGAAATCACACACACACACACACACACACACACACTGTCAGCACTTGCAGGATTCAAACCCCTACATAACTATGTTATGATATTAGAGAGATACACATTAACACAGCGTGCTATATGCTTTACTGGGTGGTTTCTGTTCTCCTGGTATATTTGTAGGATGCTGACATCATCAGACTGGACATGGGAATGTGTATGCACTTTCTTTTATGCAATCCCAGGAATGATCCATGTGGGTCGGCAGGTATCAACAGCTTGAACAGGACCCTGTGAGTCGCACCTTATGTGATCTATCTGTGGACACAGTAACATCCCTTCATATGTCAACACATATCTATGCAGAGATTGTTGGTTTTGTGGGTACGACATGTGTCTGTGATGTTGATGAAGAGCTATGCAAAGTCTATGTGGGACATGTGTAGCTCTGTTCAGTGATGTATGTCCTGGGTGGCTGCCTTGCATGTTTGGGAACCCTGATCTGCACATGAACATACCACAGTTGGTAGGGTTGTGTGTTTGTCAGCTTCCAATAGCTCTGTTTATGACTTCAGCCATGATGCACTCCATGGCCTTGCAGATCAGACTTTATAGGCTTACTGGACTATACTTCCCATGGTGTGTTGTGCACTCACACTTGTGTGGAGTGCCATATGTTGCTGTAACACATTCAATGATTCCAGACCCTGTGGAGTGGGTGAGGCTCAACAGACTGTTCAGGTGCAGGGTCTGTTTGTTCTGTAGTGCATACATGACACATATTGGGAAACATTGTAATACAATTGCTGCCATGCATTTGGCTTTGGGGGGAGCTGGTCAGCCATTCTACATGTGATATCTCCTGGTATGATGTCAGGGACTATCGTCAGTGGGAGGTGGTTATGTATATATGGGCCTGTCTGACAGGATGTTGGCATTGTCAGTAAGGTACAGTTGGCCCTGACTCAGGACATATATGAGTGTACATTACTATTTATGACATAGCTGAAGGACATGTCATGATTCTCAGTCTGGACTCCTTCTCAGCTACTCTTTACAAAACACCAACACACCTGAACACTAATCCCGATTATACTCATTTACACACTTAACACCCTACTGATCCTTTGTGATCAGGCTACAGAGTATGTCATCATAATATACTGGCATGTCCAGGGGTCAGTTTCGTGTGTACTCTCCAGTCCAGCTAGTGAATATTGTGGTTATGACACAATGTCACATCTGCCTCATGTACACAGACAACCCTCTCCTCCTCCCAACACACTCAGATATATGTGAGAGATGCAACAATATTGATATACAGGAGGCTGAGCTCTCTCGACCCATGACTGGCATGGTCTATCAGGTGGTGGAGGTGACCACACACACCACATATCAGTCTCACATACACCGATAGCGACAGCAATCAAACCACATTATCACACATACACATACTTGGAGGCTCTACATACACTCTGCCTAAGCAGCAGAGACCTCCAAAGCAGACACACAAACAACTGCTACCCCACTACAATACCCACATATCACATAGTTCACAATGTCAGTGTGCCACACAATCACTGCCCTTTGGGCTAAACAACACACCTGATACACTTGTAATGGGTGACACTTAATGTCAGACACACTGACGTCCCACTCACCAGGCCAAACAAGAGAATAGTCACTTTGAGCTGTCTGTCATGTGCCAGGATCTGCCACATAACACATGCACTCAGGCCCACTCCAAAGCAAGTCCAGGACTGGCTCCATCATTGTCCATGCTGGTGCGTACAACCTCAGACATTCCTCCCTGGACCACATGACATGATACATAGAGGAACTCTCTGATCATGTAGCCCCAGGCCAGTATGACCCTGACCTTGTCTAGCATCTTACACTCACCAAGTATGATGTCTCAGTATACCAACAAACTGATAACGTTTAACAGTTAGCTAACATATTGGTGTTATTCAAAGGGGATACAGTGTCTGTCAGCCTGGGGTGACATGGTCGACATGCCACATAGCTTCCCAATGGACAGCTTGCACCTGTCACCCTTGGACTTTTGAATACTGGCTAAGGCACTTGCTGCCACCATACTGCCTTATTTAACTGGGGCTCAAAAGACAGACCCACCTCCATAGACATTACAGAGTACATGACACTGAGGGTAATGCTGCTCAACACCAGATTTATTATCCTCACATTGACCACACTCAGGAATCTCCTCAGTATGGAGAAAAGCAATATCTGTGCACTAACAGACACATGGTTCAGGCTCCCACATGCACAAAAGCACTACCAGGTTACATTTCGTACCACGCTTTCTGACCACATAACTCGGAATGGCCAACACAAATAGGGGGAGTATCTATATACATCACAGATACACATACCTCCGGGTTGGTAGCACTGCACAAAGCATCACAGACCATACATATGCACCTAACATTGTGCAAATCTGCCTTTTGGTTTGTTGCCTGCTACAGAGCACACTCACAAACTCAGCAACCACACTCGTCTTTCCGGGGAACGCTGGACAATATGATGGTCTCCCCAAACACCATTATATTGGGTGACATCAAATACACACACATTGACTGGGGATAGTACTCAGGCCCCAACACCCTCGCCCAACAGTTGCTACAATTTGTAAACTCATATGCTATGGCACAACCGGTCACCACACCCACAGGATGGGACAACATATTGGACATGATCATCACCAACATGGGGACTCTATGTTCCACACCTGCGATATACCCCTCATTGGTAAGGACAGAACATACTTTATCTCACTGGACATCCATATCCCGTCCCCACACCCATCCTGGGTAATCTTGGTGAACTTCCCAAAAGCAAACGTCACACTTCTCCATACCACGGTGGTATCCCTCAGAGACCCTGGGTCAGTGGTAAGTATGGCTCAGACTGCTGAATCCTTTACATACACAGTCTATGGAAATCAAGTGGACTGCATGGATCATGCTATCCAAAATAACACCTGGACTCACTACTCCAATGGCAGGGGACCTGTCTGGTGGACCCCAACCATTAATACGCTATACAACAAAAAGAGGAAGCTACTACATGATAGAGCACAATCCCAGACAGGGAAGGCATCTGTGATCTGTACTAGCAGACAGCAACAATCACTCATGTATTTATGTGACGCCCGCTTCTAACGGACAATTGCACCAGACCCATCGGACACTCACAAGGCCTTCTTCAGTTAATTCAGGTACCTGGCTGGACACTCACTGATATGCTGTGTGTTACTGCATACTGACTGAATATACCCTGAACCCACAGACATTGCCAATATCCTGGCAAACAGGTTCAATGCAGATGTCTCCCCCCCATCCCCCCTATGGAGGTACTGTCCATCCCAACAGAGTTTAACCTCCCTGACATCACAAATAAACAGGTGAGTGCTGCCCTCCCCACAGCGGACAACACAGCATCAATGGGACCAGATAGTGTCCTCGCCTGTGTTGTACACGGCCTTCATGACAGACGTAACCCTCACATTACGTCACTGTTTGATATCAGGGTTACTGCAGGATTCATACCCATGGAATGGCATACAGCGATATTGGTCCCACTCCACTGAATACTGCCATAACAGACCACAGACAATATCGGCCTGTAGGGCTAACTAGCCTGTTCTGCAAAGCTATAGAGTGTATTGTAATGGGACTCATGCACATAGACATGGGAACCTACAGACACTGGTTCCTACACATTACAGCATTGTTGTAGGCAGATCTTGCCTGTTGGACCTGTTTGCATTCTTTAAACAGTTACCAGTTCCATCAGTGTTGGGACGGTTGTCCACACAGCGTGCCTGGACCTTGCACCACCCTTCAACACAATACCCCACACAGCCATTATGCATAGGCTCACCGGCATCAATATCGACACATATCTCACACGATGGATTGCTACCTGGATCAGGGATAGCACCCACATGCTCAGTGTTGCAGGTGCCATGTCTGACTATACACCAGTTACACATGGCATCCCACAAGGCTCAGTCCTGGGACCTCTCTTGTTCAGTATGTATTTGTGTGATGTACAGGCTATCACAGGATGGATATGGCTGCCCATGTTCGCAGATGACTGCTAACTGAGTGCCATAATCAACTCTTCAGCTGGCACATGCATACTCATACAGGGTCTCACAGAGATAGGATGACTGGTGCCTGAGCCATGGCCTACGGCTACATGCCATTAGTTGCATAGTCATCCCCTTTGAGAATGACAACATGCCCACACATTACCACATAGGTGGTAATCCATTACATATGGTAGTAGTTGTTATGGGTTTGGGGACACGACCTGTTTGTACTCTCGCCTTTGACAATCACATTGCCAAAGTGGTTAGACAGTATTTCTACATAGCCCACCATATCCCACATGGTTTCACATGTTGATCACGTGTGGTCATTGTGCCCCTATATTCATCACAACCATGCTTGGTTACTATGCCACATTTGGGTTGTACCTTACCCGACACCTGCAGCAACTGTAATGGCCACAAATGTTACTCATCAAGCAGATGTAAGGGCTCACATAGATGCCCTGCACAGTCCAGATACAGTAACTCCAGCTCTACTCAGTCACCTACCACCTACACGGATGTGTTGTGTGCCTGTAGTTTAAGGCAATATCTGACCCAGAATTAATGGACATGCTCCACCTCAGGATATCCAACCCCCTTGGAGCTACACACTACAGGGACATATACCTCAGCACAGATGTTGATAGGACATGCTGGGGGGACAGATTATTATCCATAAGGCTCCACTCACTGCAGAGTGTAGTCCCAGTTTTGCATAAGCAGAGCCACCCACTAACCACCTACAGGTGACATCTTGACAAGTGGATGAGTGATCGTATGTGTACCCATGGGATATCTTCTGGGTCCCTGCTAGACAGAGGCACAATACACTAAACATAAATGGGCTATCTTGTGTGACCTACTATTCACAGGCACAGTGTTCTGATTTGACAGGGTTGCAGCAGCCAAACACACTCTGGCTATGCTTGAACATGCCCTAGGGCAGATAGCCTAGTATCGACCTCTGAACCTATGAAAATGTTCATGATGCACAATGTTTATTGCTGATACTGTTTGCAGGTTTTTATCATTTTTGCTTTCCCACTTTCTATGAACCACTTAGGTATCTGCGGAACATATTTGATTATGACAGGGCTCCACTATATTATATATGTGTCTGTTGTCATACAAGTGTGTGCACAGGGCAGATTGCTGGATAGTGAGAGGTTCCTGGGTTAACACATGCAACTGCCTGATATGTGTGGCCTACTGCTATACTACAACATGGCCTAAGTGTGTGAGCATGCCCAGTTCAGACTGTCAGTGTTCTGTTGCCTGACATTTGTCTCATGTAGTCGTGTGTGAGCATGCCCAGTGTGACCTTTCTGTATGTTGCTGTCTGAGGTCCACTACATTTGTTGATGTATGTGTACATGTCCAATATTAACATTTGTACTGTGTGTGTTGAAAGTTAGGTTCTATTCTTACTGCAGGACTCACCTTTGTGTCATAACTCGACAGGGATTATGCTTTGCCTGCAGGGTTTCCATGGAATACTTTGCATAGACTTATCAACATTTCTTCATACAGGTTAACCACTGCAATACTGTCATGGCTTAGTGGTTCAGTACTATGACTATAGTGAACAGTATCCTGGGTTCGAGGACCATCACTGCTTATATTTTCATACTGAGCAGACCAGACTGCTTAAGGGCCAATAGAGCAACTATGAGCATGTTGGCTTTTGTTCAGCTATGCCCTACTTAGACCCAGCTTGTCCAACATTGCTCAATATTAGTTGAAATCCAAAAACGTACCACGGAGCCCTTGTACCAGCAACAACAAGTAGGTAGTCTTAACGAATTTTATTTGTCACAAACGTTTTCGCCGCACTAAGGTGCAGCTTCCTCAGAGAAAACAAATTAACAATGAGGTAAGTGCACCCTTTTATACAAGGCAAAGGAAATGACAACATAGCAAGGTAAAACTCATTGTAGTAATTGGAAAGCAGGTATAAACTTTCACAAGAACAACTTGTTCCTCAAAAAAAAAAATATACAAACATTAATTCATGTTAGTAATAACCATTTCAAAGTGTGAAATGTTACCAAGAAAGTAAGCATAAAAATTAAAATAACATATTTAAAATTCTTAAAATATGTAAATGAAATCATGACACTAAAGTGAAAATTCAACATAAAAAGTCATTCAAGTAGCAACTCATAAAAATAAATGTAATATGCAGTAATGGATTAAATCTTGTTAAAAAGTAATGGTAATCCATTATAAGTATAAAGCATAATGAGCATCTATGTGCCTTAAAGATATTATTGTATAAACAACAGTAATAATTAAAATCTAGACAGTAATAAACATGAGAAGTGCTACACCAAAGGCACACCACATGAAGTCAGAAACAAAAAACACGCCACATGAAGTCAGAAACAAAAAATATATTATATGTATTCTGGGAAAAATCATATGTATGCAAAAGTAATTAAGGTATACATACATAGGAAGGTACTACCTTAAATAACTCCTCAACTTGAGTACTGCTGAGATGTTACAGTTTTCATTTAAACCGGGTAGCAAAATCGTCTAAGCAGTTGCCACTCCAGTTCACGTACTTCTAAGAGTAAAGTTATTGGGCCTCCCCGGATGTTATTGGTCACTTGGTCTATGGCCATAAACGAGAAAGAGTGCCCAGGATGGCTGGCAATGTGTTTAGCCAAAGCATTAACATCAGAATTTTTCTTAATTGCATACATATGCTCGTGAACGGTCCCTAAGTCTGCGATCAGTCTTCCCCAGATAGAATGAGGGACAGCAATCGCAAAGGGCCAGGTATACAACTGATCTACTTTCACAGTTGAGTGGAGCTTGGATTAAAAATTTCCTGTCCCTTATAGTATAGGTCTGCCCTGCTCTCATTTTATAACACCAATTGCAAAACCACATGGGTACATCCCTGTACGCCTGTTGAAGGTTTTTAGTTAGGTCCCTCTGTAAAAGTTCCTTAAGGTTATTATTTCTCTTAAAGACAAAGTTAGGACAGAGGCCTAATTTCTCAGAGAGGCCAGGACTCCCCGATAAATTGCCAATTTTTCTTAATCAATGCAGTAGTAGTCTGAGTGTTGAGGCTAAATGTATGAACGTAGCTAATGGCAAAATCGGCACATGGTTGGTCAGAGGTGTCATTAAGAGAGGAACCCACAGTGGGTGACAGTAGTGTGTTATTAGGACTAAGGTCAAGCAGTGCATGGCTTTGTAAGATAGGTTTATAAACCCCATTTACCCTTTTAGCTGTAACTTCCAGCCTAATTTCATCAATTAGATTCCTCGGGTAACCCCTATTAAGGAACATATTACACAAAAGTGTGCATTCGTTCTGAAAGGTGTCAAAATCACTACACATTCTAACAGCCCTAACCATTTGACCCTTCACAATAGATTTCTTTTGTTTGAAGGACTCGTGGCTTGTGAAGTGCCAGAACGAATTACAGTAGGTTGGCTTTCTGTAAACACAAGATGTGTAAGTGTTCCTTCCTTTCTCAACTTTACATCGAGGTAGTCGATTTCTAAAGATGAAAAATTAGAAGTAAATTTCAAGAAGTCAGTCGTACCATTAAGAAACTGTAAGAAGTCTGCAGCTTCTGTGTCATTACCATGGAAGAGGATGAAAATATCATCCAGGTAACGTGTGTAAAATTTCACTGTCTGCATCCTTTCACTAGAAAGAAAGTTCTTTTCCCAGAAGCCCATAAAAAGTTGGCGACAGAGGCCCCACAAGGCGAGCCCATCGCCACGCCTTTTTCTGTAAGAAATAATCCTTATCAAAAGGAAAAATTACACGAAGGACTATGTCCAAGACTTCTGTGACCAAATCAATTTCAGTCTGTGGTGCTCCAGTCTAAAAGTAAGAGAAATCCATTCCACAGCTTCTTGGTGTGGAATGGAGGTGTATAAGTCAACAACGTCGATGGTGAGAAAATTGTTCCCATCATCGAACGGAATGTTGTTGAAATTGTCTAAGAAAGACCAGGAATCTTTACATACACCCAAGGTCCTTCAGGTATTTAGACAGGATAGTATCCACCAATCTAGCGCTAGGATATGTCATAGATGATCTACCATCAACCAGCGCGCATAGGGGATTATTAATATCCTTATGGACCTTGGGGATGCCAAACATGACTGGGATTTTTGGCATTGAGATGTCGATGTAATTGTAAGTTTCTAGGTCAATCTTACCCTGCAAAACAAATCTCGAAAACACCCCTCATCATACTATGGGTACGATGTATTTCATTAAGAGAAGCAGGGGAATAGGCAGGTGTATTAAGGACCTCACATTTTTGTTGTACAATAAATTGTCCATAATTACAAGTCCGCCCCTTTATCAGGTTTAACCACTCGAACTGGGTAATGGCATAATTCATCTAAGAGGGAGACTTGTTCTTTGGTAATGTTATACCGAGGGTTTCGGTATAACTATTACATGCCTTAAAGGAATGTCTGATGTCTGCTTCACAGACCCTTTCAAAGAGCTGAAGTGTAGGGTGAATGGGGGGGTTATACACACTCGGTAGTTTTAGAGAGTCATGTGGCAAGGCAACTTCATTACTAAACAGTAACTTGAAGTTTAACTTTCGGACAAAACATTTTAATTCAATAAGTTCCTTGGATATGTCACCCATTTTACTAGGGACAAAGGTGTAACCAAGGGCAAGTAACTCAACTAATTCCTCCCTTAATTCCAAATCTGTAAAATTGTAAATAGTAAAGTCCCCTTTGCGGTTAAGTATAATTCTTGGACCTTGGTGTAGGAGACAGGGATTAAGGTTTCACACTTTGAAATGGTTATTACTAACATGAATTAATGTTTGTATATTTTTTTTGAGGAACAAGTTGTTCTTGTGAAGGTTTATACCTGCTTTCCAATTACTACAATGAGTTTTACCTTGCTATGTTGTCATTTCCCTTTTGCCTTGTATAAAAGGGGCGTGCACTTTTACCTCATTGTTAATTTGTTTTCTCTGAGGAAGCTGCACCTTAGTGCGGTAACGTTGTGACAAATAAAATTCGTTAAGACTACCTACTTGTTGTTGCTGGTACAAGGGCTCCGTGGTACGTTTTTGGATTTCAATTGCTCAATATTAGCCATCATTGCTGGACGTTGGCCAATATTACTCAACATTGACCACATTTGTACTAGTTGGTGTGTGCGATTTGGTTTACATATACTACATAGTGGTAAATGCTGTTTAGCACTGCTTTATATTGCTTAACACATGGCAATCATGCCTCAGGTGTTGATGCAGGGCTGCCTATGTCGGATGCACATACTACACACCCTATACATGTTTGACTGCAGGTAGTGTCAACGTAGGCATCCCTTTTACTATATGTGCGGGTCAGAGAGAGGTATCATTTCCAGAGTTCCTACTGAGCCAGTGTATGTGCTATGCATTGCCTCTTTGCCAAGGTCAAAGCATACTGGGCACGCCTCCTTCTGCCTAATGGGGCAGACTCAGGTTGTTCCTCCTCCGAGTCACGCTCTAACTGTGATGGCCCTGGCAATGGTGGGGGGCTGTTTGGCCCAGGCCTATGCTGGTCCTGCTGCAGCTGTTTTCGCAGAATCATATTATGTAGCATAGCACATACCGTGACAATTTGGGTACATGTAGTTGGTGAGTACTGCAAGGCTTCACCAGATGTGTCCAGGCACTGGAACTGTGACTTGAGCAGCCCAAACACATGCTCGATTACATTTTGTGTTTGTGCGTGTGCCTCATTATGGCATTCCTGTTCAGGTGTGTGTGCATTTCTGATGGGTATCATCAGCCACGGCTCCAGTGCATAGCCAGCATCCCCCACTAGGTGTCCATGTGGGATGTCCCCATTGGCAAATGTCTGGTACAGCTGTGTCAGGTGCCAGATATGGGAATCATGGTAGCTTCCAGGGCAGCCAGCACACACATTCAGTATTATGCCCTGGGCATCACACATGACCTGGCAGTTGATGGAGGGGAAGCCCTTGCAGTTGAAGTAGACCCATCTCCACTCACCAGCTGGTGCTTTGATGCATATGTGTGTGCAGTCTATTGCACCCACTACCTCAGGGTATTCTGCTATTTGCTGGAAGAGACGCATATTGCTGGCCAATACCTTACGGGAATTGGGGAAGTATACATGATCACCGACATGTGCTGACATGGCATCCAGGAACTGGTGCAGTACCCTGGATGCTGATGCCTGTGATATTCCCATCATATCACCAGTTGGTCTCTGGAATGTACCTGTTGCTAATATTATTAGGCCAACACATACCTTAGTTTCCACTGGGATGGGTTCCCCTCTGTTGGTTCTGTGTGTGAGGCGTGGCCTGCACAGCTCAACAATTTGCTGCAAGAGGTCTCTGTCCACTCTATAGCACTCCACTATCTCCAGCTCATGTAGCCCCTGGTAGATTACCCTGGGCCTGTACACTCTGTCTCTTCACTGTGGGTTGTCCAGCAGCATTTGCATCATCACCACCCTCAGCATGTTGCATATGTCACCTTATAACAGCAATGGCAGCCCCTAACATTTTTTGCCTCAGTACAGCTTTTTCAGTTTTCACTGCTATTAGCTTACTGCAGTGTTGCAGTGTCTCTTGAGAGAAACATAATGAACTTTTGTTTGCAGTGTTTTAAGTGCTGGGCTGGGCTGGGCTAGTGTTCTGCCTGGGTAATTGCCTGATTCTGATTATTTTCACCTGCTAGTTCTGCTAGTACTCCCTGGTAACTTCCCTACTATTTGGTGTGCTTCCTTTTTTTATCTGTTTCCTGAGGGGGGAGCGCCACGTACACAAGCACAAACACGCGCACAGCAGCTAACACGCACGCACACATGCTTACATGGACTAAAACCTGCTTATTCTTGTTAAAACACGCGCACACCAGCGCAAAAGCGCTTACAACTGTTTACACAGCCTTACATATGCTTACTCAAGCTTACACGCGTGCACACACGCTTACACGCACACACACTGTCTTACTCGGGTTTACTGGCGCACACATGTGCATGCACTCTCAGCAAGAAACTTTGGTGTTATCCACGGCATACACTTTCCATTTCTTGACTTTACCTGGTCTACCTGTTGACACACCTTTTTCAATAATATGTAATTGTCGGCTGACACATGACACTTTGCTCCACTCCTTTCATACATACCCCCCTCGTGATGTCACCTATCTTCTACTCTGTTACTCCCCTTATCCTACTCCTACACTCCACTGACTGTGCTCATTTCCTATGTAAACTTGCGATTCACTATCCTAACTCTCATTTGCATAGGATTGCCTACTAATGCTTGGTTACCTCTCTTAGACTGAGCTTCCCCCCTTAGCAACCTCTACTCAGTGGCCATGTTGTCTTCGGTCTGCCATTCACTTGCATTGTAAAATCATTTTAGCTATAAAATCCACATTTGTGGATCTTAATTATTAATTTTCTGGATTTTAGGGCGCAGTGCATTTATGCAGCGCTGCGCTATGGTTAAACCCCGGAGATCGGGATGAAAAAAAAAGTTATTTTATTTCTATTTTGCATCACTTCCCATTGCCAGTGGCCATATTTTTGGCCATTGGCATGCTTCCTCCTGTAAATGCATGCTTTTTTTTGCAGCTGTCACAGCTCCATTTTGCTATTTGCAGAACCATACTCAGTTATCAACTGAGTACATTTCTCCAAATAACACTACTCCTACTTGGACAGGTTCGGGTTTCCTGGATCGCAAATTTACCTCATTTGCATAGCTTTCGCCTGCAATTGAGGTAATTTTCATATCCAAGGCCTGTCCGTGCAGGACTAGTTTAAGGAGCTCTGTTACACACCCCTACTGGCTCTTCCCGGATTGCTCGGCGGACATGTTGGCTGCATGGAGTCTTACTCTACTCTTAGACTCCGTGCAAGCCTTTGTGAAAACGGCCCAATGTTTTTAAATATTGTATTTTAACACACATTCAACAGTATGAACTGTGAAATCAAAGGGTTAAATTTTAAGTCATGCTTGTGCTAGTTGTTTCCCTGTGCATCTGTGTATTATTTAAATGTTTGCCTTGTCCTACAGCTTTGTCTGAAGATGTTTACTCTGTTTTAAACGAAAGCGCTTACATCTTTTATACTTTTCTACATTAAAAACCTTTGTTTTACATCTTTGTGCTTTGGATTTTGTGCTTGTTGGAACCTGATCTGCCAGACTTTTCACATTTTGTGGTTTGCTTTTTGCCTTTTGGTTCTAAAGTTCCAATAGGAATGCAGGACAGAGTCAAAGCTGAGTTAGATAAAATGGTGCGACAAGGTGTGATTTGTCCAGTTGAAACTCCAACTGAATGGGTATCTTCCATGGTGGTAGCTCATAAGAAAAGCTCAGATGACATTAGAATATGTATAGACCCATGAGATTAGAACAAAGCGTTAAAAAGACCTCATCATTCAATGTACATAGTCGAAGAAGTTGCAGCCTTGATGCCAAATGCCACTAATTTTTCTATCTTAGATGCAAAGAATTCATTTTGGCAAATTCAGCTAGATAAGACATCATCATTGCTCACTACATTCAGTACTCTGTTTAGCAGGTACAGACTTTTGAGAATGGCATTTGGGATTCATTCTGCAAGTGAAGTCTTCCTGTGAGCAGTGGAGCAAATTTTTTCTGGGTATCCTTGTGCTATTATAGTAGACAACATACTGGTAGGAGGTTGCGATGAAGCAGAACATGACAGAAACCTCAGAAAAGTTCTGGAAGGGGTATGTCAAGTGAATCTTAAGCTCAGTGCACAGAAATGCAAGTTTAAGGTATAAGAAGTTATTTATGTTGGTCATTTATTTACGGGTACAGGACTATGTCCAGTCCCTTCAAAGCAAACAGTCATTCTTGAGATGCCAGATCCAGACAATGTTCAAGCCCTGCAACGTTTTCTTGGCATGGTCAATTACTTAGGCAAGTTTATTCCAGACTTGAGCCAACTATCAGCACCACTCAGAGAGCTGACATGTAAAGATGTATCCTGGTCTTGGTAAGAGCAACACCAAAGAGCATTTGAAGTCCTGAAACATAGAATTGCTAGTCCACCAACACTCAGATACTGTGATGTTGACAAGCCAGTAACTCTTTCCTGTGATGCTTTGAAATTTGGTTTAGGTGCAGTCATTCTACAAGAGGATAAACCTGTTGCCTATGCATCGAGAACTCTTACCCAAACTGAGGTGCAGTACACCCAGATCAAGAAAGTGCTTTTGTCAATTGTGTTTGCATGTTTGAAGTTTTATGATTATGTTTATGGTAGACCTATCCAGATTGAAACAGACCACCAACCATTAGTCACTATCATGAGAAAGCCTATGCATTCAGCTCTAGCCCGACTGCAATGTATTATGCTAAGACTGCAAAAGTACAATTTCAATCTTTTCTACAAGAAAGGCAAACTTCTTTATCTTGCTGATACATTGTCCAAATCACCCAGAATCATGACATAACAGCACAAGAATGAGAACCTTGATTTTGAAGTCATGGAAGTGAGAAATTTTTCTTTTACACATCTTGATGAGCTGAGAGATCACACATACACAGATCCAGTTTTACAAAGACTCAACCACCTTATCAATCAAGGATGGCTGTCAAAGTAATCTAGTTTACCACAATATGTGCAGCCTTATTTTCCATACAGAGATGAGATTTTGTCAGACAAAGGTATCATTATGAAAGATCCCAAAGTAATTGTTCCAAAGTCCTTGCAACCAGCGTACATTACTATCTTGCACTGTGGTCACCCAGGAACTGAATCTACCAAACAAAGGGTGATAGAATTAGTCTTTTAGCCCTCTATGTCACAAGACATTGAAAGAGCACTTCCATCTTGTTCAGTGTGTAATAGTACAAAGCCACATCAGCAGACGGAGCCACTTCAGCTTGACCAAATTCTGAAACTACCTTGGTTGATTGCAGACATAGACATTTTCGAGTGGAATGGTCAACATTATTTGGTATTAGTAGACTCGTACTCCAATTGGTTCGAGATTGACCTATGTCCAAACCTAGCATCCAGTATTGTCATTACTAAGATGAATCATTATTTTGCAGTCCATGGTAGTCCGCACAAAGTTATTTCTGACAATGCAAGCAGTTTACAAGCCAACACTTCAAAAGATTTGCTGAAGAATGGGACTTTACTCGTGTCGCAAATAGTCCAGAGTACCTGCTGTCAAATGGTTTGGCAGAACGTGCAGTGCAAAATGCAAAAAAGTTACTTGAGAAGTCAAAACAAGATAATACTGATATTTTCCTGACTCTCTTGAATCTCAGAAGTGTTACCATGATAAACATCTTGGTTCACCTGCTCAGAGACTTCTGTTGAGACAAACCAGAACCACATTACCAATCAGTAGTCAATTGTTTGTTCCATGTGTCAAGAACAACAGAACAGTGAAAGCCAATCTGCTGATGAATGCTTAACCCAGACGTCCTACTACAATAAGACCAGTAAACCACTCAATCCATTATGAGAGGGAGAAGTGGTAAGGATGCAAAACTCCAGCGATTATGATCGGATTGGTGTTGTGAAGAATATTGGTCCAGAGCCAAGATCGTAGATTGTTGAAACAGAAGAAGCAGGTTTTAGGTAGAATTGGAAGCATTTGAGAGTGTCTAAGTCGATATCACAGCACATAGTGTGTGAGAAAGACTCTATCTCAGAGTGAGTTGTCCGGTGTTCCAATTCCAGAGGAAGTTTCAAAGGACATTCCTGTTCCTATGCCAAATCCTGAAGTTCCTGATGCAAGTTGTGCACCGCACACTGCCCCTGTTGCTAAACTGGTCAAGATTATGTTACGAGATATGGTCAAATTTCTAAACCCTGTAGCAGATATGAAGCAACTTGGACATGAACGCTGTGTTTTGTTTTCAATGTATATACTAATGCATGTCTATTTTTGATATTGTTTTGTATAAAGGGAAATCTTTTTAAGATGGAGGATGTAGATCAATATGTATGTATATACCTTTAAGAAGCTATCCAAGGGCTTGCACAAGTGTATAAATACTGAGCACGTGCGAGCCTGACTGCCATTTTGTAGTAAGCAGTTGAGCTGTAAGCACATATGTATGAATGCTCTATCTGTTAACTAATTTGTTAGTATTTAATGATGTTACTATCCATCCTAATGTGTTTGTATGTATTAAAGCATCTAAATGAAACCCCAAGTCTTCTTGTTTTATGTATTAGTGATGAACGAGCGACATATCACAATAATTTTCTCAACACTACCTGTTGCAAATTCAGCCTTTTGATTTTTATATTAACTCAGTTCTATGTTAAGCACAGTTATGTTCATTTTCTCAGCTGCCTTGGCCTACTGAGTTTTGGGAATTTATTTCTGGCCCCTTCCAATTACTTTTGCTACCTACTGAGTAGATATTAAATCTACAAATTTTTATAAGCTACACAGCTAATCAGTTTTCCCCTGTCCATTATTCCACCCCGAAGGCACATGTAATGTGGTCTTGCAATTGATGATTAAACTACCTTTACCATACATATTAGGTGTATTTAATGCATGTTAATAAGAGAATGTTTAGCTAATATACTACTCAGTCAACATTTTTACTTGACCCTGTAACTATCTGTCTTATATGGCATGGTTCAGTTTTGTTTGTTCCAAATGTCACAGTTAGTGGTAGCATTTGTGACACTGCCAGTCCAGCTATCTTTGCAAATAATTATATGTCACTTGAAAATATTAATATGATTTATATAGAAATATGACACTGCTAGCCCAGCTATCTGGAATCTTGGAAATAATCATGTGTCATTTGTGAATAGCAATATGATTCATATGCTTGTCCTACAAATGTAAGAGAACTGTATGTTATGTACTAAGCTTCAAGAATATAACCACAGTGTACCCTACTGGAAAAGAACAGAAATGGATGTAAGCTATATGCCTGTGCAAATGTGTGTTTTAATGGTAGAAGCTGGAACATACCGAGTTAACTTGCAAAACTTCAAGAAAATATGCTGAAATGTAAAACGTTTTACGATTGTGTTATCTCTCAGTAAGCAAACACAATGTCTAGAGCTAGCTAGGTTTTCCTATTGTCTTGAAACAGAAATAATTACTAGGTTTCAAATGTAAAAGTGTTTAACTGTTTTATGACTTCCAGTTCTGATCAAACATCTGAGAGATATGTATTTTTCACATAGAAATGTTAAATTTTGTAAGTTTCTGTTAGCCTGGGAACTGAAGGCAGGTAACAAAAGAGTGATGTCATCCAGGCTAACACAACAGTAGTATGTGATAGTTATTTAAGATGTTTCTCATATAGAGAGACAGGGCATTTTGTATCTTGTCTTGGACCTCTAACCCTGCACTCATCATCAGCACTCATCTGCGCTTGCCTTTCTCTGTAAGTAAGTCTAGGGTACAATCATTTTTTTTAGATATAGATAGGCATATAGTAAAGATTAGTTTAGATGTTTTCTGTATTTATGTGAGACTGTCCTACAATGTTGTTTTAAAATATTTCCTGTGATTCTGTACTCTGTAGTTACTGTGTTGTTTGAGTATTGTCTTGTTATTTTATTTATTATTAAATATATCTAAACCTATCTTTGTGGATGATATTTGTGAGACATATGTAAGCTCTTAGAGTACTTGCATATGTATTTGGTGACACTGTACAGGCCACTCCGATAGCAAGTCTTGGTCATATGTACCATTTGGATAATAGTAACATTACACAGTAGGATTGTGCACCCTTTGTCAGGGCCTTAGAGTAGCTGATAAGTAATGGTTGGTGGCAGTGATAACTACCTTATAGTCTGGGCAGAAGGGAACATAGCTAGTAAACCTGTGCAAGCCTTCCCAAGGAGTGTCTGTGTGTTTGAATATAAATCAAATCTCAAAGTGTGTGTGTGAAAGATGGAGAAACCAGCCCCAGACTGACTGTGATCTCTGTGTGCTCCTAAGGGAAATTGTACTTTACTGTGTGTATACTTGTCATCCTCCCAGTTTGTACACCCCTCACTGTTGCCAGTGGTGAGGATTGAGGCTCCTTGATTACTGGGCCAGTGCAGGGGCATCACAATGTTAATCTAGTTGTTAGTGAAGAGGTAAAGGAATGCCCTATACAATTTGAGTGTTTCTGAGTACAGATTTAGGTTTGTCCAGATATTGGCACAGGAACCCAAAAAGACCAATTTAATGTAAAAAATTAAGTCTAGCACTTTCTTCTTACATGAAGACTTCTTCAGAACTGCTAATACATTTAAAACAGCACCTTATATACTACCCAAGGTGTGTCATGTGATAAAACCAACCAATAACAGTACATTATTTCATCACGCATGCAATTTTATTTAATTTATTTATTTACATTTAAAATAAAATAAAATAACACATATAAAAACATTTCTTAAAAAACATGCAAAAAGTGAGAAAGAATGAAACCAAATGTGTACATATGAATAACTTATAATACAAATAGACACATGTTTATCATCCCTCTAAACATTTTAACTTTAAAATCGGGGTAATTGAACAAGAATCATTCAAACCCGGTACGGTAAGTGCATCAAAATTCAAAATCCAAATCAATTCTTTCTTGTTGAGATGCTCATCTATATAATAACCCCTAGGGTCTTGTTCAATGTAATCAATAACCGCAAACTTAAAGTAATGGTCTTTATATGAAATAATGTACTGTTATTGGTTGGTTTTATCACATGTATTAGCAGTTCTGAAGAAGTCTTCCTGTAAGACGAAAGTACTAGACTGCATTTTTGACATTAAACTGGTCTTTTTGTGTTCCTGTGCCTCCATTTGGTTTGTTTTTTTTGGTTCTCTCTTTTTTTTTTTGGTTCTCAGTTTGTTTTTATTTTTGTCCAGATATTCACTAAACTCAGCTCCATTTCAGGACAGTCACATATTTAAAAGCATGACTGAGGGTGCTATGTACAACATGATGCTCTATCAAAGTAGACATTTAGGGTAGCACTGAAGTCACCAGAGAAACATTCTCTGCTAGTATTAGCTACTGTCTGAAAACAATCATTCTGTAGTCAGTCTAAGTCACTGTTCAGGTAATTATAAGTTTCCTGTAACTTATCCCCACTTGTGTTCTGACAATCACCAACTCTCAGCTGGCATATCTGTCCTTCTATAACCTTTCCAGAACTCATTGCAGGGTATTATTAGAGCAAATCAGTTTGCATTTTTTCACTGGATACAGTAGTCCTGTGCATTCCTACAGCATCCCTTTCTAGTTGTGCCTTTCACTTTTGCATTTGGTATCAATAACACTGCAATTCATCTGGCTCTGTTAGATACCTTCCCCCTGTTAATAGGACTTCTAAGTCTGTACATGATCCAAGATATGATATTACTTATCACAACTTCCCTCTCATATATTTAATCTAAAATACAGTATCAACACGATTACCTCAATGCCAGCTAGATAAATATTAAATGGCCACCTACCTGAGAAACAAACCAAAATGCACTGTGACTTTAACAAAAGAACCAACATAAGAGGTGCACTTCTATAAAGCTGTACTGTACTCTGAGTATCTATTGCAAACTTTCAACACCACCTTGAATGCGGATTGGCCCTCAGGCAAAAACAAGAGACCTCATGAAGAGAAGCCAACTTTTTTGGATTTTAACAACATGTAAAACAAAAAGAAACACTGATAAATACTAATGTTATGCAAATTAACACATGGCATTCTTAACTAGGTTCATTAAATCATAAGTTAAACAACATTGCATTTGCAAAACTTCTACTCTATACTCCTCACTCAGCATGGTAGACTGCAGTTGCTGTCCCTTTAGGTGAAGAGAAGGGGACAATATTAGCAAAAGTGATAGAGTTTCTAGCACAGGACACTCAAGGTGATTACATCAGGCAGGGGAACCAAGAGAAGATATGCAGATCTGTCATACCTTACTTTTCAGGGGGCTAGTATTCCAATAAATTATAGGTGACCCCAATGTCACAATTTCCCTTTAAGATCATGCATTACACATTTGTGAACCACAATACTTTGATCACAAACTGATGGGAAATGCTACCATAAATATATGCAAAAAAGAATATAAAACATTAAATCATGCAAAAACATGCACACAGTTCACAAAATGCAAGTGCTCCTTGCAGAGAAGCAAACCTCCTGTAGCTTTTACATAGGGACTTTGCCCCAACACCTCCTATCTTTTTTTCTGAGTTTGAGGTTCTGCCACCTTAGATAAACAGTAGTACTGAAAGACAAAAAAACATGATTCACCCTTTTTCTTTGTTCATGTTACCTTGGAATAAAAATAAGTAACTTACAGTCTATTTCAGATAGAAAACTGTTAATAGAACTTCATAACATGTATATTTGATGTAGAAGAAACACAAGCTAATGGCAGTCAATGAAATACTAAATGAGAAATTATACTTCAAGGACCATTAGGGAACACTAGTGCTATGCATTCTTCTGGTCTACACCAAAAGGTCAGTATTTATCTGTAACATTCTCATCTCATAGATAGCATTGTCTAGATCTTTTTAAACTGATGTCAATGAATTTTCTTTTCAGCCTTTTGGGTACCACTTCAGGTAACTGGAACTAAATGTGGGATTGTAGAGAGAATATAGCAAGGTAAAAAAACACATAATTTACAATATGTAATAAATGTGTCACAAAGCCAGTCATCGGGGCCAAAACTGGTTCCTCATCCACATGCTGTTTTATAACCTGTGTCACTTATCACCACAGCAGTTGCTGACCCCAGATACTTTCTCTAGTTTACATTATAATTGGAAGCTCTGTCAACTAGTTGGGGTAGCAAGCATGCAGTGTGTGCATCATACATCAAATAACTCTATGTATCCCTTAGTAGCATTGCGTGGCCATACTCTCTGTAAGAGAGTACCTGCAGCTGTTACTACACAGTGTGCTGAATTGAACCACCCTACAGATCACACTACATAAACCACTTTATTAGTACCAGTTTAGTTTTATTTTAATTTTATTTTATTTGCTTACCAGGGTGGGATACTGATCACAACTAACAATTTTCAGGTACTGCCTTAGTGAAATAATTCACAAGGAAGAAAAACAAAATAGAACAGAGAAGCAGCAAGCTATACATATCAAAAACAGAACAGAAAGTGACAGTATATAACAAAAATTTACAGCAGCAATTAATAGATGTAGGAACACTGATGAGAGAAATGCATATTTACAATTTATATAATTATATTTCAGGTTTACATTGTGGTGGAAATGCTTTCAGGAAATGAGAGTCAGGGCAGGGGTTGGAGGGAGAGTTAGGAGGTGATAATAGTTGAGAAAGAGTAGGACTAGAGGATGACAGGCCCTTAACTGATGTGACCTGCTGTGTGTGAAGTAGAGCTAGATTTGGTGAGGAGGATTGTTTTAAGTTCAGCTCTGAAGGTGGGGAAGGGGGATTGTAATTTCTTTAGGCGGTACTGGAGGGATTTCCATATTTTAGGAGCAAGGATGGAAAAAGTGTGGACAGTGTAGTGCTGCCTGGTTTGTGGGGGTTGGGGGTTGCTTGGGAGAAACATCTGAGGTTGTAGTATTTGTTTAACACAGTGGTGTGAATGCTTTAGGCTGTAGAAGTTTGAAGATGAGAGACTTAGTCATATATCTATTCTGTGTTGCACTGGCAGCCATTTGGCTTTCTGAGGCTGAGGTGGTGGTACTCATTAGAGGGCAAGTTAGTAATGATGCAACAGATTTTGTTTTTGATTGTCTGTCATGTGCAGGAGTTTTTCTTAGAGGCTGTGACTGTTATGAGTAGTCCATATTCAAGTTGGGCCAGAAGGACTCCTTTGCCTTTAGCTGCCCTGCCTGGGTTGGATATGTAGGGTGAGATTTTCCTGGCCAAGGAGAGAAGTGAGTTAACTTTTGCCCTCCATTTTTCTGTATGTGTGTTGAATGTATTGGGTATTGAATGTTAGTGATTGGTCTAGCCACAAACTGAGATGTTTGAAGAAGCTGGTTGTTTCTATTGGTGTGCAACAAAGAGTGGTGATATTGACTGACTTTGGCAATTTTTTAAGTTTTTGGATGGTGTCAAATAGCATGCTTTTTGTTTTTGTTTTTGAAGGCTTAAATACTGGTTTGTGGTTGATGAGACAGGAATTGAGGTAGTTAAGGACTTTTTGAAGTTGTGTTTTGATTATTTTATTACTATTATGTATTATTTATTATTATTATTTATTTATTACTTTGGAGCTTTTCTCCCTGGGCCTCCACTGAAAATGGACATATATCCAGTCAGACTATCCCGGTCAACAAATGTAAAATAAAAAATAAATAAATTATAGATTTGTTGCAGTTGGGCCTAAAGAGTACCAGGTCATCAGCAAAGAGGATGAACTGTAAAGTAGGAAGGTCATAAAGTAGTTTGTTAATCAAAATAGAGAAGAGAAGAGGAGCTGGGATAGAACCCAATGAAACTGGTATGGGCTGAGAGAAGGAAGACCTCAATTTAACTGTGAAGAATCTGTTCCAGTAGTAGTCTTGGAACCAGGTGATGGATGTGTTACTAATACTAATGTTTTGAAATGAGAGAAGGAGGAGTTCATGACTGATTAGGACAAAGGCTTTTGTGAGGTCAACTATTATTTGTTCCTTTCAAGTTACCTTTGTTCATGTACAGGAGAATGTCTCCACTTAGGTATCGAAGTGACATCATTGTACTATGACCTGTTCAGAATCCATGCTGTTTTAGGGTAAGATGATATTGTTGAATGTAGCAGATCGATATAAATGATTTTTTTCTAGAACCTTCATAAGAATGGGTTGGATAGAAATAGGAAGAAAGTGTGAGGTGTTTTTTGACATTTTGATTGTTTTGGTTGGGGGGAGGGGTTAATGAATGTTGTTTTCCAGATGGTTGGGATCATATTTGTGTTGGGCAAAGGTTAAAGATGTCATGAGAATGCTTGGATAGCAATTCCCCTGCAGTGGCACATAAACCAGGGAAAATGTGGACTGAACCTTGGGAGGGATTCTATGGAAAAGTCTTAAAGTAGATTACTGACGTTTGTATGTGAGAGGTTTTTGAGGTAGACAAGAGGATGAAGGGAGGGGGCTCTGAGAGATAGGAGATTCAAGGGGAGTGGAGACACTAATGATAGTTTGGGGGTGTGTTGGCCTATATTCTGTGACAAAAATCAGAGCAGGTGAGTGGTCTTTGATTAGTCAGTTTTAGGTTTAGAGAGGATTTGTTCTCAGAGGATTTGAATCTGGTGAACAGATTGACCTCATGCTAAAAGTGTTTGGGATTATTTAAGAGAGAAAGTTGCTTGGTTTTGAGATGGTTTACTTCACTCCTCCCACTACACAATAAACATGGCACACTTACCAATCATGTGGCAGAATCTGCACATTACAGATAAACTAGTGGCAGGCTCTCCTTGTTTACCCAAGGGTAATAGTACCATAAGGTAAAAAAAGAGGCTGTGGCAGAGGATTATGTTACTAACACTGGAGTTCACAGTGTCACAAGTCACACTTAGCTTTACATATGAAAACTAGATCTGCTTTAGCAGTAGTTGCTGATCATATGGCTGGCCTCTCACAGATGCATCAACTATACCTTTATGAAGTGATTATGAATTGGTAGGCTGTGCTCTAGTCACATTGCTGCACTCCACAGTTCTCTCAGATCTTGTAATATCTTTTAGTAATGGATTTATTAAATTGGTGATGGTGTCTTACTCTGCTTTTCTTCTAGAAGAATATAAAACCTTTAATGCACACACCTAAGGTAAACATTTCCTTCCAAATGGCACCATCTTTCATCATGGAAGGCAATTCTTCATCTGAAAATCTTTTAATTTGTTGACATTTGCCTAGCGTGTTAACCATTTGCCTACTTTTTCACATTGCCTGTGTCACTTATGTGTTTTCAGGAACTATAGGACATGATGTTAAAGACAATTTATTGCATTTGTACTGCACTGTTGTATCATAGTTCTTAACAGGTAGGTAAGGAATAATCCTATACCTATATGTAGTCATCAGTTTCTTAGTATCACATTTCATCAGTCAGTAATAACAACATGAAAAGGAGGCACTTAATGAAAAGACTCTGGAACTATCGATATTTTTCATTAGATCACTGTTACAGTACTCCTCACAAATGGAATGCTGACAGAAGTTTGCGTACACAGACTAGTACGTACAAGTTCTGGATATGGATGAGAATACTCTAGAGCTATCAATGTTTTTTGTTAGATCACTGTTTCACTACTCCTTACAAATGGAATGCTGACAGAAGTCTGCATACACAGACCAATGTTAACAAGTTCTGGATATGGACGGGAATACTCTGGAGTTATCAATGTTTTTCGTTAGATCACTGTTACAGTACTGCTCAGAAATGGAATACTGACAGAAGCTTGCAGACAAAAACTAGTGCTAAGATGTTCCGGATTTGTCCCATCAATATGCCTCTCTTATACCTGCACATCGGCTCATATTAAGGGCAGATGCGTGGCATATGAAGAAGGGGCCTGAGCTTTTTACACTGGCTGGATGTATGGGCATCCAATTAGATAAGTTCCATTTGTGAGGAATGCTGCAAGAGTGATCTACTAGAACATTTGCCATTATGGTTACCTGCACAGCTGTACTGTATTTCAATTTCCTGTTCTTTAACAAGGTTTTAATTAACTTTATTCAGCTCAAAAATTATTGTAACTTGCTTATTGTCTTTTTCACATAAAATGTTGGGCACATGGTACAAACAGGTAAGTATGCAACCATTTGAGGATTGTAGTTAATGTAAGATGACAGTAAGTACATCTGAATAAAACATTTCATACATTTACAACTCCACACTGGAAATAGCCTGTTTTATAACTTTTTTATTATTTCTCTTTCATAGTACTGTAAAGAACCATAAAGAACTATACTTGTTTAATGAATAAATCTTCATATATTACATACAATCTAAAGAATATTCTTCTCTGTATGGTTTTGAGAAGAGTGTTTTATAAACTGGGAGAAGTAGACATTGAAAGATTAAAGGAAATATTTGGAGGATTTGTTAGTGTGTCACATTGGGGATAGTGCAAACACTACAATACAGAAGCAACTGAGAAGCACTGAAAACATGACCCACAAAGCATTATACAGAATGATGAAGTTTATATCACATGGCATTACTGAATACCAACAGCTGTGAAAATGAATGAATGAAAAAAAATCAATAACAAAAAAACCCAAAACAAAACAAATATAGTAGTCCAAGAAAAATGGCAAAAGTAGCTTTAATTACTGAAATTGCTACACTCAGCAATTATAGTGTCTTATATACTGAGAGAGACACAAAGTCATAAAATATCAGGATTTGCATGCAGAAATGAGAGCAACAGGAAAGAAAGATACACAGACAGGTCCAGTAGTAGTAGGAACAAAAGGACTCATAAAAAACAACTTGCACTTGTACTTAAATATGCTACCAATACATGTAACCCTATATAAAATTTGTTTGTGTCTTTCCGCTTTTCCCGGCAAGGGGTCGCCACAACAGAACTCTGGTCTGCTAATGATTGGTAGGGGATTTTTACGTACCGGGTTACCAGCCCTGATGCACAACCTTCAACAAAGGCACGCCCCATTCACGTATGCCTCCACACAGAAGATGCTCTAGCTGAGAATCGAACGGGACAACGTCTTGCTATGAGGCGACAACGCTACCGCAACACCACCACCGCAGTGTAACCCCATATAAAATGACAAGGTTAATTCTGGGTACATTGCGAGTGCTAAGAAGACCAACCACTCATGGGTAGCATTAAAGATTGGAGCAACATTAATTTCATGCAGTCTAATCATACCCTGACTTAGGAATGGGGTCCATTTGGAGAAATTAAAAAAAAGACAGAAGACTTGGTGGAAGAGAACCACATACTCAAGGATGGAAACCTTGGCTAGTGAGCAGGATAAAGGTTGGATATGCAGGGAAGACAGCAAACAGAAGACAAACAATTTCCTTCTATGTAGCATAATGACAGGCAGGGTAGCAGATTAAGTGGGTTCTCAGGGTAGTGGAAGAAATGGAGCGCTGTTGGATTATAGAAAATTGCTGAATACTTCCTGCTCATATCAGTTCCTGTGGTTTTACTTTTTACTTTTGACACAGTAGCTAGTATGAAGGTAATTGAAACTAACTGGAGAATATTTGGTACAAATGAATCAGTTTTGAATAGGATTGCCACTAAGCCAGTCTGTAGTAATAGGATATGAAAATTTTCAAAGAAATATTTAATACAGTTAACCAGAAACCAAGCACTAAACAACTTGAGGAGTTTTCCAGGTGGGTTCTGTCAGCAGTGTAAATATATTACAAAAAAATTTAATTGTTGTAAAATTAAGGTTAAGAATTATTATTCCCGTAGACATTTTACTTTTATGTCAAACACACTGATTTATTTGGCATATTGCTTGAAGTACTCAATGTTTTATGTAGGAAAACTATGAGAAAATTAAATAAAATAATTTATTAGCACTGCTATGCTATTAGAGGGAAGCATATTAAAATGCATTAGCAAGACATGCGTTAATTTGTTCTGGTTTTAAATATTTTTTTTATGTGACTGATATTACTGAAGTAACTGTAAGTAGTGGAGATGCAGAGAATATGTTGAACACAGGTGGGTATTCATAGCAGGCTGTGTTTTATTAGGTCCTAAGACTGAAACATGAGACTGGTGGATGATTTCATGTGATTTATTGTGTAATAGCTTCATAACTTCATAGTTATATACTAGGCTAATGACCACCAAGGCTTTATAAGCCTAGCCATGCAGTCCAACCCAGTTGTGTCTCTATGTCTCATGGGCTTTTATTAGGAGGTGTATGTTAGCTAACAAGTTTCTAGAGGTTGTGTGTGTGTATGAGGGGGTTGGGGTTATGTTAGTTTGAACACTACTGTCTCCCTCTATCAGAGACATGGGTGCCAGATCTGGGATGAATTTCCTATTTTCCATCAGTTGGTCAAGGTTATCCTTAAATAGGATTAGGGATGGACTCTGCTTTACATGGATAGGCAGCTTTTTTTTCAGAGCATGGGGATCTTTTGAGACTTATATCTATTTCGCCAACATGTCTTACTCATGTCAGAAGCAAAATTTAAATCCATGGATTTAGTGGTTCTGATGCTGTTCATTTTGTGGATGTGCAAAAGGTCCATCAGAGCTGGATCTGCGGATGCCTTATATGCAAGGCATAGATTGTCTAACCTGTAGGAGACAAACTATAAAGATAGGGTTTTAAGGTGACCTTTGGGGGCATTCCAGCTGTTGCATGCATCCTGAAGGGGGCATTATACTCATTAATGGGTTTGATAATGGCAGAATATAGTGGCGCTATGACTTTCTTGGACCCAGATGCCATGTCCTTACTTATATGTTGGATGACATAGAATGATTATCTTACTACCTTGACCACATGTTGGTCAAAGTACCAGATTACTGTCTATATATGTTCCCAGATCCCTGACTACTGGGTCAACTCTTAAGGTTGTCTTATTGATGGATTAATAAGCCTGGGTGGCAGTTTTTCAAAAAGACAATGTAATGCATTTCTTGGCATTGAATTTTGGTCTGTGACTTTCACACCAGTCATGTCTGGGTTAGACCCTGTTGTAACATGTTTCTGTCATGAGGGGGGATCTAAGATAGCTCCCACTATGCAGTCATCTACATACTTGGTCAGCCAAAGGCCCTTGACATTAGCCTTTACCACCAGAAAGTAGATGCCAAATAGGAGCTGTCCCAGCATGGAGCCTTGATGTATGCTGCTGGTGACCAGTCTCTTAGTGGAGGTGTTCTCATCAATCCTGACTTCTTGGGTCCTGTCTGTGAGCCAGCTGGCATTCCAGAGAGTTATTTAAGGGTTTATGCCCAGTTCAGTGAGTTAGTGAACTATACCCAAGTGGGCTTTTCTATCGAACACCTTAGCCAAGTCGTAGTAGGTGGTATGCACCATTTTCCCCTCATCCATTGCCTTGGTGGTATTCTCAGAGAGGTCCACTAAGTTTTATAGGCATGATCTTCTTTGACAAGGCCAGACTAGGTTGGGTCCAGTGACTGAAGGTTATCTATGTCTTTGCTGATCATTTCCACGTAGGTTCTGGAAGCTGTTTAAGATGGGGGGGGGGGGGGTGACAGGGGCACTTAGTGAACTAAAAGGGACTTTTTTTATAACTATTTGCTACCACAACATAGCTTCACTTGGAGGACATTTTAAGCTTAGCCAATTCCCTTTTGGTGCTTGAATTACATTTTCTGATTGGTCTTAGCTATCCCCATGGCTGATAATTGTATATTAGCCCTAGTGAGAACAACTGTGATCATACCATAGATAATTTGAGGGGGCCATGTAACGGATGCAGCATTTAGGAACTGCCTCTATCCATTAGTGGCATGATGGGGAAATCCTGAAGTACATTTTGTATTACCCATCCTTAGATCCAAGTTGCATTTGACTATGGATGGATGAGCTTTGCTTTATTTTTATGGATAGTTTGTTCCGGAACAGTGGTAGCCTCTGTGATATATATCCATCTCTCCACAACATTCAGTCTAGATACCTGGACTGAGTATTTCTGATGCCATTTGACTTGTTGATGTTCAGTAGGTCCATCTGTATTATGTCGGAGGGTGCTTTGTATGCCAGACATGTCACCTCTAAGCACTCTGTAGGATACTGAGTATAGTAATACATTTTTGAGGTGGTCCATGCAAGACCTATTGTTTAGGACTTGTATCCTTTTAGTAAGGTATCTCTGAAGGTATTCCAATTGTTGCATGGGGCTGGACAGATACATGCCAAAGTGGGCATTATACAAAATGATTGACATAATGAGAGCTTTGTAAAGGGGACAACAACATCCCTAGATCTAGTCACAATCAATTTGTTTTATAAGCTGTGCAATATAGAAATGCTTTCTTATGACTCTGGGCACATAATGGGCAAAAGTTAGGTCACTGTATACACAAATTCCCAAATGTCAAACGATTGGATTAGTTCTAAGAGGGCATTGTCATGATTTTTGCACCAGTTATTATTTGGGACAAACCTTCCTGCATGATGGTTAAGTCATGTGGGGATTCAATAACTTCTCCTAGCTTGCAGTTATCTCAGACTTAGCTGGCCAAAGCTATTTGGTATTTCCTTTTACTTTTGAGATGTATATGCCAAACAGAAAAAGTCTCAGCATCGAACCCTGGAGGACTCCATTGGTGACTGGTCTCTTTCCATGTTTTGATCTCCTGCATCCTGTGAGCCAAGTTGGCAATGCAGCTGGCGATGTAAGTGTTTGCTCCTACATTATTCATCTTTTGTACGACACCTGAGTAGGGGATTGTGTCAAAAGGATTGGCCAGGTCAAGGTAATGCGGTGTGAACTGTTTTACCTTCATCCATTGCTTTGGTAACAAGAGTAAAGCTTAAAATTTGCCCATGATTTTGAGCCTTCCACACTTTCCTCTGGGCTGTTTTCAAACACATTTTAGGGCCATGCATACATGTATGCATTCCTTGATTCACCTTCCTGATTGTATTAAATTATATTCCTTGTATAATACAGCGCACTTGTTAGACTTAAGTTAGAACGCATTTTAAATTTATTGTTTAAACATTTTTCCAGTAGGCAATGAAACAAAAATGCATTAACCAATAATGACAAAACTGCCCTATTCAGAACATTTCCATCATAAAGGTTTACTTCCACACACAACTGCATTTTAAATTTATTGTTTGAACATTTTTCCAGAAGGCAACGAAGCAAAATGCATGCACCAATAATGACAAAACTGCCCTATTCAGAACATTTCTATGATAACAGTCTACTTCTACACACAATATTAGAATCACAGTAGAGTGTAAGCCATAGGCATGTTGCACAGCTTCTTGAACTTATTTTCAATTGGGGGGGAGGGGGGGGGCAAAAAGCCAAAAAACAAGGACACATTTTAAACATTGCGTGTATAATTTTGGAAAGTTCCTTGCATAAAATGTTGTTACTACCATGCATTTCACTGCCAAGTCTTGAAGCCAGGACCTTGTGTACTACAGTCAGAGCAACATACCACTAAGCTAAACCAGCAGGTTCTTGAAAGACAGGAAGACAAACTTAAATGGCTATCATATCATTTAGTGAATTCAGTTCTCACTTCTCACCTTAGTTCTCAACCTCTTAGCACAAAAATATAGAACAAAGCCAATAATGGGGAAAAACAGCACCAAAATAGGGACGCATTTCAAATACTGATTTTATAACCTTAGAAAATTGCTAGAATAAAAGGTTTAGGGACACATTTCAAATACTGATTTTATAACCTTAGAAAATTGCTAGAATAAAAGGTTTTGTTTTACCAGTCCTGCAAAATCAGAGGAACAGAACAACAATGTGAGGCATTAATTCACAAGTGATGGTGGCTAGGGACTTTAGGCTCTTTTTACCTTGTACCCAAGGTACAGGGTTTGAGTCTGAGTACCTCTAGCCACCAGATGTATCCTGCTGGGGGCATTCACACACACACACACACACACACACACACACACACACACACACACACACACACACACAACTCTGCAACAATATAGACAACAGACTCCATCCTCCGGTAGCATTCTGTCCATTCCCGCTCCACTCTGCAATTAAATCCTGCCAGTCCAGATGCAGCAGCTAACCCGCTCCATCACAGGCTTCTGAGAATAAATCCTTTCCGTTTCTGCAGGCAGCTTGAATAAATCTGTGTTCCTGCTCGCAACATTTCTGCAGGCAGCAGCTTGAATAAATCCGTGTTCTCGCTCACAAAAAAAATGGAAATATGTGCGCTGATGTCATTGCGGCAGTTGGAGGTGTGGAAAATGAAAGGGCAGAGGTATGGATGATCTGCAAAAGTGGGGGGGGGGCTCCCCTCCCCCGCTCTCTATGGATCCGGTGCCCATACATTTCCATGATAATTTATTCCATGAATTTGCATATAAGACTAGTCAGACTAATAGGTCTGTAGTTTCTGGGATCCTCTATTTTCATGGTACAAACCCTATTTTGAGGCTATAGTTGAAAAGTGCCTCAAACTGTCCTGATAGGTCATGTTTCTAGGTACTTAGGAGGCATCCTGGGATATTTTCAGGGCCCATTGAGGCTGTGTTTTTGGCCTTAGCAAGCACTGACAGGACAAGCTCACTTTTAATAGTTGAGAGATTATGCTTGTAGACATTTCATGAAGGGAGGTGGGGGGTGTGGGAATAAAGTTTGAGCTGAATTTGTCAGGCAGAACATTTGATATGTCACTCTGCTTAGTGAAGTTGGCACCACTGACCACCGGTTCGGCAGACTGATGTGTGCTGCCTTTTAAGTTTTGGGCATAACTGTAGAAGGCTGTAGTTTGTCTTTAGTCTGTGAGTCTATAGTTGGTCTTAATGGACTTAATTAGTCCTCTTAGTTTCCTGTTTATTTAATTAGAGAGCTTCTATCATTATGTGAGTTGCTCTTTCTGATTTTAGCCATGACTTTTTTCCTTTTGTTATATACACTTTTAAGGTTAGGATTCCACTGGTGTGGTTTGTTTTTAGAACTTGTTTTGGGGTTACTTCTTTTATGTACAGGAGCCTCTATACAGCCATTTACATGGTTATATAGGGTCTCTGTGTTTCACACAGGTTGTTGTGAATTCTTGGTCGGGAGAGGCACTGAATTTTGATAAACTATCACTTAATAGGAGTTGTTTGCTTTGGAATAGGTTTTTAATTGTTAAAGTGTTTGCTGGGGTATCTGAGTTGATTTTTATTTTGAAGGAGATGGATTTGTGGTTCTACCTATTACTGAGCACCTGGTCTGGTATGTTTGAAGCTCTGGTGAGTGTGCTCATTATCTGGCCAAGGGTCATCATCATCATCTTTCGGCTTTTCCCATTAGGGGTCGCCACAATGGATCATCTCTTTCCATTTCTTCCTATACTCTGCATCTTGCTCTGTCACACCAACCGCCTGCATGTCCTCTCTCACCACGTCCATAAACCTTATCTTAGGCCTTCCTCTTTTCCTCTTACCTGGCAGCTCCATCCTTAGCATCTTTTTCCCAATATACCCATCATCCCTCCTCAGCACCTGTCCAAACCAACGCAATCTCGTCTCTCTTGCTTTGTCTCCAAACTGTCCAACATGAGCTGACCCTCTAATATACTGATTCCTAATCCTATCCTATCCATCCTAGTCACACCGAGTGCAAATCTTAACATCTTTAACTCTGCCACATCCAGCTCTGACTCCTGCCTTTTTGTCAATGCCACTGTATCCAACCCATATAACATAGCTGGTCTCACTACTGTCTTGTAGACCTTCCCTTTCACTCTTACTGGTACCCGTCTGTCACAAATCACTCCTGACACTCTTCTCCACCCATTCCACCCTGCCTGTACTCTCTTCTTCACCTCTCTTCCACATTCACCATTACTCTGAACTGTTGATCCCAAGTACTTAAACTCATCCATCTTTACCAACTCTACTCCCTGCATCCTCACCATTCCTCTACCCTCCCACTCATTTACACACATAT
The DNA here is from genome assembly GCF_019279795.1 of Protopterus annectens. Classification (NCBI taxonomy): domain Eukaryota; kingdom Metazoa; phylum Chordata; order Ceratodontiformes; family Protopteridae; genus Protopterus; species Protopterus annectens. The sequence goes on along the minus strand of NC_056728.1, from coordinate 62,068,896 downwards.
ATTCTGTCTTAGCCCTGCTGACCTTCATTTCTCTGCTCTCTAGAGCACATCTCCACCTCTCCAGAGTTTCCTCAACCTGATTCCTACTCTCACTACAGATCACAATGTCATCTGCAAACATCATAGTCCACAGGGCCTCCTGTCTGATCTCATCTGTCAACCTGTCCATCACCACTGCAAATAAGAAAGGACTCAGAGCTGATCCTTGATGTAAATCCCACCTCCACCTTAAATGGATCTGTCACTCCCACTGCAGTCCTCACCACTGTCAAACTACCCTCGTACATATCCTGTACGACTCTTACATACTTCTCTGCCACTCCCGACTTCCTCATACAATACCACAGCTCTTCTCTAGGCACCCTGTCATATGCTTTCTCCAAGTCTACAAAGACACAATGCAACTCCTTCTGACCTTCTCTGTATTTCTCCAATAACACTCTCAGAGCAAACATTGCATCTGTAGTGCTCTTTCCTGGCATGAAACCATACTGCTGATCACTAATCATCACCTCCCTTCTTAACCTAGCTTCCACTACTCTTTCCCATAACTTCAAGCTGTGACTGATCAATTTTATCCCTCTGTAGTTACTGCAGCTCTGCACATCACCCTTATTCTTAAAGATAGGTACCAAAACACATAACTTCAAGCTGTGACTGATCAATTTTATCCCTCTGTAGTTACTGCAGCTCTGCACATCACCCTTATTCTTAAAGATAGGTACCAAAACACATTTTCTCCACTCCTCAGGCATCCTCTGACTTTCCAAAATTTCATTAAACAATCTAGTTAAAAATTCCACTGCCATTTCTCCTAAGCACCTCCATGCTTCCATTGGTATGTCATCTGGGCCAACAGCCTTTCCATTCTTCATCCTCTTCATAGCTGTCCTTACTTCCTCCTTGCTAATCTGTTTCACTTCCTGATTCAGTATCCCCACATCATCCAACCTTCTCTCTCTCTCTCATTCTCTTCATTCATCAGCCTCTCAAAATACTCTTTCCATCTACTCAACACACTCTCCTCTCTTGTGAGTACCTTTCCCTCACTATCCTTTATCACCCTTACTTGCTGCACATCTTTCCCAGCTCTGTCCCTCTGTCTAGCCAATCGGTACAGGTCCTTTTCTCCCTCTCTAGTGTCCAATCTCTCATACAACTCTCCATACACCTTATCCTTAGCTTTCGCCACCTCTCTCTTTGCCATGCGCCTCATCTCCTTATACTCATGTCTACTTTCTTCATCTCTTTAACAATCCCACTTCTTCTTCACCAGCCTCTTCCTCTGTATACTCTCCTGTACTTCCTCATTCCACCACCAGGTCTCCTTGTCCTCCTTCCTCTGTCCAGATGTCACACCAAGCACTTTTCTAGCAGTCTCCTTTACTAGTTCTGCTGTAGTTACCCAGCTATTCGGTAACTCTCCACTGCCTCCCAGTGCCTGTCTTAACTCTTCCCTAAACTCCACTTCACAATCACCCTTTTTTAACTTTCACCATTTAATCCTTGGCACTGCTTTCACACTTCTCCTCCTCTTCTTGATCACCAACGTCATCCTACAGACCACCATTCTATGCTGCTTAACTACACTTTCCCTTGCCACCACTTTACAGTCTCCAATCTCCTTCAGACTGGCCCTCCTACATAGGATATAATCCACCTGTGTGCATCTTCCTCCACTCTTGTACGTCACCCTATGCTCCTCCCTCTTCTTAAAATACGTATTCATCACAGCCATGTCCATCCTTTTCGCAAAATCCACAATCATCTGACCTTCTGCATTCCTCTCCTTAACACCATACCTACCCATCACTTCCTCATCCCCTCTGTTCACCTCACCAACATGCCCATTAAAGTCCGCTCCAATAACTAGTCTCTCACCCTTGGGTACACTCACCACAACTTCATCCAACTCACTCCAAAATTTCTCTTTCTCATCCATCACACATCGAACTTGTGGAGCATATGCACTAACAACATTCATCATTACACCATCAATTTCGAGCTTCATAAACATCACTCTATCAGACACTCTCTTCACGTCTAAAACACTCTTGGCATATTGTTCCTTTAGTATAACCCCTACCCCATTTCTCCTGCCATCCACACCATGATAGAACAATTTGAACCCATTTCCTAAACACCTGGCCTTACTTCCCTTCCATCTGGTCCCTTGCATGCACAATATATCAACCTTCCTTCTCTCCATCATATCAGCTAGCTCTCTCCCTATACCAGTCATACTGCCAACATTCAAAGTTCCTACCCTCACTACTACACCCCTAACCTTCCTCCTCTCTTCCTGCCTTCAGGCATGCCTTCCCCCTCCTCTTCTCCTTCGGCCAACAGTAGCCCAATTTCCGCCAGTACCCTGTTGGCTAAAAGTACTGGTGGCGGTCGTTGTTAACCTGGGTCTCGACTGATCCGGTACTATCTGGTCAAGGGTAATTGTGATAATAAAGTCCAGGAATTCTTGTGCCTGCAAGTATGAGGCATTGTATGTTTTCTAGACTAAAGAGGGGTAGTTAAAGTCTCCCATGAATAGGGTATTGGGTTTAATGGTGAGTGACTCCATTAGTTCTAGGTATGAGCTATAGGAGTCTAGGGAAATAGAGGGTGACTTATAGCTTGCTAGATATGGTATGGGACTTTGTCTATGGTGATTTGCAGGTGGATAGATTCCAGGGCATCATCCTGTTTATCCAATCTAGAGTTATACTTGCTGCTAATATAGAGTGAGACGACTCCACCTTGTGTCCCTCTCTTTGCAGCTGATGGTCTAAATGTGTGGAAGGCACAGGTAGGACTGTGATCTAGGATTTGTGCTTCAGTACTTTTTATACCTGTAAAGTTGCATTTCAGTTCCTTTCTGTTTTCCTTGCTACTGTTTTTTCCCCTGTTCTTTGAGTCTGCTCCCCAAACTGAGGAAATAAGCTAAAAGTTTTGGAAATTCTAAGCGCAGGAATTGAGAGCTCCAGTTTGAATTTTTCCTCAACACACCCACCCTTTTCTTGTTGTGGTTTTAAAAGGCTGTGCCTCTGGTTTCTACCCATTATGGTAATCTGACTTCCAAAGTCCCCTCCCATCTCTTTCATTGCTATTGTCTGTTCTGTAATCTATTTAAAGTACTTTCCCACCCATTGTTTTCCATATACCCATAATACTAAGTGCCCACCCAGCAAACCAGTATTGCACTTGAGTAAGCTTTGCTTACTACCAATTGTTTCCTGCTTATTTCACAGAACCCCGATCTGCTTGGCACCCTAGCTGCACTCTGAGGAGGTCCTGAGTTAATCCTGCTCCATCTCTGGTACAGGAGAGATTTATCTTATTGCTTTGCTCTTCAGAGTTTAGAGTGCTACTGCTTTATTTTTGCTTTATTTGTTGATGCTGCCTTTAAATTATTCTAAAGGTCCCAAATACTTGAAATTGCCTTGTCAAAGTAGTTTACATTTTGTTGTAACATTACACTTGTGAGAAATCTTTCTTGATGTTATTACATCAAGAGGCTAACACTACTCTGGACAGACACAAATGCCCAGAAAGTACATTTTATCTATAAAACTACTCTTAGAACTGAAACCTGTAACTTAGTGTGGCTAAACCCAAACCATTGTGCAGAGACAAGCTTAGCACTAACAGTACTACTATAAAATCTTAGCACAATCTAATCTAGTGTAGTGCCAAACCCCATAAACCACCCAAGGATACCTCTGTATAACCCACTTCACAGCTTACAGTACTCCACCCAAATACATGTCCGGATAACATGGATATGCAAGTCCCAAATGTCTCCGTAGCCAGCCTTGTAGATATGGGCATCCTGATACAATGTAACAAATGTCATGTTCACAGACAACCAGTAACTCCTTAAAAAACACAGTATTCAAGAGAGGCACATACATAATTTCACTGGAGGCATAAATCTCGCATACAAACAAGGTTGTCAAAAACACACCCACTACACCCAGTACACATAGTGTCCACCACACACACAGAGCAACCTATCCTGAGGCACTAAAAAGCAATATTCCCAAACCTTAAAGAATTCCTAAGCCTATAAATGGTAATGTCTGTCCTCGGCAATCTCTAAAGCATTCACCAAAAGCAACATCAAACACAATACATACAAATGCACCCAGTGGAGCCCCAAGACCAAAGCCCATAAGGTAAGCCAACACATTCCCCAGAACTCTTATCACAGGGGACTCCATTGTATGACACACAAATGCTTCACTCACCTGATTGAACAAGGAGAAGACAATGATTAGGTGCTAATCTGGAGCCAAGATCCACCAAGTTAGGCATGCACTTGAGTATCTACCTCACACGTACCAGTATGAATCTGGAGCCAGGATCCACCAAGTTAGGCATGCACTCGAGTCACTACACCACATGTACCAGTATGAATCTGGAGCCAGGATCCACCAAGTTAGGCATGTACTCGAGTCACTACCCCACACGTACCAGTATGAATCTGGAACCAGGATCCACCAAGTTAGGCATGCACTCGAGTCTCTACCTCACACGTACCAGTATGATTCTATCGTAGTCCATGTGAGAATTAATGACTTGAGACATACTTCCCTGAACTATATTCAGAGCGAGAGATTGTTGATCTGTCTGAATATGTGTCTCAGGCAGGTATGTGCCTTGCACTGAACAACATTCTACCTTCACCAAGGATGATGCCACAGTACAAACAAAACATTATTAACCTCCATAACTGGCTAGGTTTCTGTGGTCTTTCCAGGGAGATTCAATATTTGTCAGCATGGGTGGACATGGTTAATGGGCCACATTGCCTTGCAAAGGATGGGCTGCACCTGTCTCCCCTAAGTTTCTGAATATTGCCTAAAACTTTATTCACCCATTAGAGCCTTTTTATGCAATGCCAAATTGACAAACCTATCAAGATAGCAAATAAAGCCCAAAGAAACCTAAGATGTTACTGCTGAATCCTAGAAGCCTAAACAAGAAACTCCACGCCCTACAAGTTCTACTCACTCTGAAGAATATAGGCATCATTGCCATTACCGAGACATGGTTTAAATCCACAGAAAGTACTCCAGCAGTTTAAAGCTTCAGTGCTTTTCACACATTTAGACCATCGGCTGCACAGACAGGGACAAAAGGAGGAGGAGTCTCAATCTACATTAGCAACAAGCATAACGCTATGTTGGTTAAACAGGATAAACTGACAAATTCCACTCAAACTTCACCCCAGCTCTCCTCACCTCTCTCCATGAAATACTTACTAACATACCCCCCCTGCTGTTAACAGGGAGCAGGCCCTGGTGACACACTAAGGTCAAAAACACAGCCTCAGTGGGCCATGATAATATTTCGGGTGCCTCCTAAATAGCTGGAAACATGACCTATCAGGACTATTTGAATCACTTTTCAACTATAGCCTCAAAAAGAATTTGCACCATAAGAATGGAGGACTGCTACTGCTATCCCACTACACAAGGGTTGGCTATCAACTGACCCCAGAAACTAGAGACAAATTAGTTTGACTAGTCTGATATGCAAAGCCATGGAACAAATTATCATGGAAATGCACAACAAACACATTTCAGACACTGGGCCCAACCTAGTCTGGCTTTGTGAAGGGAAGGCTATGCCTAATAAACCTGGCAGATTTCTGTAGGAAGGTCGCCAAGGCAATGGATGAAAGGAAAACAGTATATACTGCCTACCTGGACCTGGATTAGGCATTTGATATAGCACCCCACTTGGGTATAGTTGACAAGCTCACTGAAATGGGTTTGAACCCCTACATAACTCACTGGATTGCCAGTTGGCTCATAGATAGGACCCAGGAAGTCAGGATTGGTGATACCACCTCCATTAAGAGACCGGTCACTAGCTGGATACCTCATAGTTCCTTGCTGGCACCGCTCCTATTTGACATCTGCTTCTCGGAGGTAAAGACTAATTTCAAAGACCTTTGACTGACCAAGTTCACAGATGACTGCAAATTTGGGGCTATCATAGATTCCCCCATGACACAAACATCTTATAAGAGGGTCTAACACAGACAAATGACTGGTGCCAAAGTCATGGATTAAAACTCAGTGCAAAAAATGTATTATTGTTCCTTTTGGGAAAACTGCCACCTAGGCTAATTGTGCTATTAATAAGACACTCCTAAGAGTTGACCTGGTAGTCAGGGATCTGGGAGTGTACGCCAACAGTATTCTGATCTTTGACCAACATGTGGCCAAGGTAGTAAGAAAATCATTTTATGTCACTCAACTTATAAGTAAAGGCATGGCATCCAGGTCCAAGAAAGTCATAGTTCCACTTTATTTGCCCCTTATCATACCCATTATTTAGTATAATGCCCCCTTCAACATGTACCTGACCAGACAAAATCAACAGTTGGAGTGTCGACAAATGCTTCCTTCCTGAAGAATCCAGGGTATAAATTGATTGCCTTGAAGTTGTATCATTATCCTCTGTCTCCTACAGGTTACTGAGACATGATCTGTGCCTGGCATACAAGACATCCTCAGATCCAGCTCTGTTGGAGCTTTTTCACATCTGCTAAATGAACAGCATCAGAACCATTAGACCCGAGGATTTAAATTTTGCTTGTGACATAAAAAAGACATGTCGGTGTGACAAATCCCCATGCTCTGGAACAGGCTTCCCATCAACGTGAAGCAGAGACTATCCCTAATCCTATTTAAGTGTAACTTTGACCAATGGACTGGAAATTGAAAATTCACCCCAGGTCTGACTCACATGTCTATGATAGACAGAGTCAGACAGTAATGCCCAAACTTACATACCCTCTGTAAACTTACTAACATACCCCATCCTAATAAATATCCATGATAAATAGAGATACAATTGGATTGGGTTGCATGGCTAGACTTATAAAGGACGTTGTGGCCATTAGCCGAATATATACCTGTGAACCTATAGCAGAACCAGTTCATGGGCAGGTACATAATTTATGGTTATAATCTTTGTTTTATCTTTGTTAATTTTATATCCTGAAATGACTTGATACTGTCTCAAAAATATTGCACAACACTGAGATGCCCTTTTCTGGATTTATCGGGCACAAAATAATTTCATATGGAAATAAAGCCCACTTTTCTTGATTACCATACTGATTATATTTTTGCATTTCTGAGTCCCTTATTTTCTTTGCCAATGGCTCTAAATGTAAAGCAAATAACAAAGGGGAAAGAGGATACCGCTAACTGATTCCTCTGTTCAAACACAATTTATCAAAAAGGAACCCTCCCTCTTTAATTCTTGCCTCTGATCCTTCATATATCCTTCTAATTAACCCTATTACTGTATCAAGGAATGCAAATGCTTCCATTGCCCTACTCGTAACCCCAGTTTACACTGTTGAATGTTTTTTTTGCATCAAGACCCACCAACAACAGTGGTAATTTCTTACATTCTGCTTACCTGTGGATTATTGTTGCTCTATTGATGTCAAATGTTTGCCTTCCCACCACAAAACCACATTGATCTATATTTGTCAATTGTGACAACACCTTTGCCATTCTTTAAGCTAGCATATATATAAAAACTTTATAATCATTGTTTAAAATTTAAAGCTGGGTCTGATGAGTATTTACAGTTTTTAGGTAATATAGCCACCACAGCTTTCTTCCAAGATATTGGTGCTTCCCCTCCTTTTAAAATCCTGAAAAGCAAGATCTTCCAGGTCTTTATTTCTTTTTACCCCTCTAAATTCCAATCTTCCACAGGAATATTGTCTGTTCCTGGAGACTTTCCTAAAGATCGACTATACATCACCATTTTTATCTCATCCACTCCTATTTTAACAGTTGTTGGGCCTCATTTACCTCTAACATTGGTATAAGTAAGACTTCCGTAAGTATTTCCATTTGTGCTCTTTCTTGACTTCAACATTTCTCTGCTTTTTACAATTTTTCATAACATTTCTAAAATATCTCTAATACCTCTACAGGATCTCTGGTTAAATTTCTTGTTATAGTTTCCCTAAGTTAGGCAACAACCCTTTCTGCACTGTGCTGCTTTCATTCACATTTTTATTGTGATAAAAGTTTTTGTTTTCAGGAGTTAATATCAAAAACTAGTTGCTTAGTAACAGTATTTTTAAACTCATGTATATTATCCAGATACCCTCTAATGTTCTCTTTTGCACTCTGTATTTGATCCTCTTCTTGTTCTGTGAGATTCTGCTTATCCTTCAATACTTTAACCTTTGTCAGCACCTCCAAGTAACTCCTATTACTTTTTAATCATATCTGTATCACTTTTATTTCTATCCTGTCTTTAAACTCCATTTTCATTTTTATCCCACTCACTAACTATAACTTCTGAAGATATTTCTGTCTTCCCCAATAACTTTTCAATAACTTCCACTAACCATTCCTTAAAATCCTCTCTTTTTTAACAGGTAGGTGGAAAGCCCCAGTGTCTCATTTACTTCATTAGACTGCATTTTTATCTTAGTTTTTTATTGCTTCTTGATTTGAAATACCGATTGGATGTATGTAGAAGGTTTCAACTGAAAGCAATTGATACTCTGAAATATAATTTCCATCTAGTCTACCTCAGTTATTTACCCTGGGGAATAATATGTAAATTATGTCCAAATTTCTCCTACTGAATTCACATCTTCCATAACAAATATTTTATAATTTTTTTTCAGAAAAATCTATCCACTTTTATTGTATTTTTCCTTCTAGGCCTACCGATATATCTTTGCTCTTGCAAATCAAGTTCACTTTCCCATATTCCCTGATGAAAGATGATTATTTCTCCCCAAATTTTCTTAAGTTCTATAATATCAGTTTTTGCTAGAATATAAATGCACACCAATGTAATCATCCTTCCTTGCCAATATCCCCTTACTACCAAAAATATATAGCATTATTGTCTTTTTTCTCTCTGCTATCAATATTGGACTCTCTCTAGCAATTAGTATAATTGCTCTCTTTTTCATTGTACCTGATATTCTGCTTACTATCTATTCTAAAATCCTTTCTTTGTCAAATTCACACGCTCATTTCTTTAGAATGGTATCCTGTAGCATTGCTATTTGCACTTTGCATTTTGTTAATGTAATTCACTATTCTTTCCTTTTTGTCTGTATCTGTAAGGCCATTTACATTCTAAGATAATTTAGATAGTTTAGCCATTATGGTAGAAAAGTTATTGTTCCCCACCTATTGTACATGACAGTTTTTTGATGTTGCATGCAGACACTAATTTTGGCAAGCTGGTCTTTTATACAGTTCCCTCTTCTTATCTCCACGTGAACCTATACCACATTTTCAAGACTTTTTGTTTTAATGAAAATCCTGAAACAAAAAGGTAAATGCATTTTCAGAATACCCCCATCCTCTATTAACTTAAAATAAATACACAAAACTATGTACATCTTCAAAAAATGAAGTTTAACCCTCCAGAGCAATTGCCCTAAATTGACAGCTGCACCCATGGGTTAAAATTAAGGTTAACCACGCTATAGCACATGGTGCCTGTGCTCCCACTTACAGTGCTCTGTGTTCTTTTATTATCTCTGTTCCTCTCCTAGATCTAAAAAACACCTTGTATGCGTTCAGAAAACATTAACTTTTAGCCATAAGAAAAATTGCACAGGGTATTTTTAAATAAAACTAAATTATACATGTTTCTGTGAAATGCATTAAACCATTAGAGTTGCTAGGGAGGCTGCTATCAGTTATTCACTTCCCATAATTTCAAATTTTATTTTTCACTGAACTGCTTGCCATTGTACCTTTAAATTTTGCATTTTTCTTAGCAAAGAATGCTCAAACTCTCAAGATTAATTATTTATACCTGCAGACAGCTTGCCTCCATGTAAAAGTAGTCAGCAATGAATCTTTGTAAATTTTCCTCAGGACAGAATGCACTGCTGCCTCCAGCTGCAGACTTCTTGGCTTCCACTGAGCATTTGCTTTTGGAAAAAAAAACACACTAATATCCTTATAGATGTGAAAAACTTTGCATTTTTACTGCTTTCATCATTTTGTCTTCTTTTTCAAGTTTACATACTTACAAAAAGCACTTTGTTTATAGCTTAAGCCAAGGGAATTAATCTAGAAATTTACCTTTGTAAAAATAAGAGCATGTATCTCAGTTCTAAATATAATCAGTGCACTTGTATACCCCACCTCAGGAGCCCAAAATCACAGAATATTAACATTAAATTTGATTTTGACCAACTTTCAATCTCTTGTTATACTGTAAAGCTTGTATTTTTACAACTAAAAAGTACCTTACTTTAATATCTTAAAGCATACAACATTCACTAGAAAGGCTCTCAATGGATTTAAAATACCCTTACTACACATTTCATAAAACTGCTTTACTATTTATACCATGCAGTATATATCATAGCAACTAAAATGTTTTGCTTACAGTTACTTTTTTCCTCGTGTCCTTCTAAACATTTATTGACAAAGTGGGGTATATGCTTTACTGTCCACCCACAAGGTTATTTAAGTCAGCAAAAGTCCAGTCTTTTTCAGCCACTTTTTCTTGCACAGTCATACTTCTCAAATTTTCAATTTATTCAGTAATTTCAGTGTTGATGGTCTTCTAAATGTTCATATCTGTCTCCCAAGACCAGACTCTGGTTCAATTCCAGTCCTAATTCTTTTAGAAAACTCCTGTACTTTTCTTTGTTTCCCAAGCATTTTTCTTTGGAACATTGGAAAAGGTTTTGCTGACAAGTGTCTCTCTATGAACTTTACTGTGAGAAAAATGAGAAACAGAGTTCCCTTCTGCTTGCTGGCTCACTTTTTGAAAGATATACTTTTTTTATTTCCTCCTTAGCTTTTTCTGCATGAAAAAAATGTGTTTGATCTTCCAGGAAAAAACACCCTGAAGACAACTGGATATAGCAGTGTGAATCTCATACCTGGCTCCAAAATTTTGCAATTGCTTCTCTTCTGCCTGGTGTCGGGTAAATAATCATTTTCTGCAAACACACTGCTATCTCCAATTTTTAATATTTTGCCATTCTGCCACTTTTTTGTCAGGGTCAACTCTTTCCGCTGGTATGATTGTTTCTTTACTAATATAGGTCTTGGTTGCTTTCTCATGGCCAGGTTTGAAGCATGCACTCAACTTGCCCTTTCAATTAACAAATCCTGCTGTGGAACATCAGTCCAGTTACTTATTTGTGCTTTTATAAAATTATTACAGGTAGTTTCTTCCAGTTCTGGAATGGAACAGTTCTATGTATTTGCTATGCATGGATGTGAAAAGCGTGTATACCAACATTTAAAACACAATTTTTTCACATTTAATGGGGAGGTCTTCCATCAACTGCAGGGTACTGCAATGGGGGCAGCTTTTGCCCCCATGTATGCAAACCTGGTAATGGGTAAATTTGAGTCTGACAAGATATACCATCATAATTTTTATAAAACCCAGGTTTTGCTTTATTTAAGATTCATATAATATGGGTCTACAATTTGATGGCATTCAACTTAGAGTAGAAGTTAGTTTTTTTAGATATTAAGCTCAGCCAGTAGAATACTGGGCTACATAATACGTTTATTTATAACAACCAGTTTCTATATGGCAATAGTTGCCATCCAGACCATTTAATAAAGATTCTACTTTATAATTAATTTTTAAGGATACATAGACTATGTAATAGGGATGAAATCTTTATACAAGAAATTTTGGAATCAGAAAATATGTTCCTAAATAGAGGTTACAAGATGGACATTGTTAAAGAAGTTAAGGTTAGGGTTATGAATCTTAGGTGGCCCAATGCCCAAAATAATGTGAGGAATGGAAACATGAAGGGTAGAATGCATTCTTGGTTTGATGACAATCTTTGTAATACTCCTGCTGAATATGTACTTAATAAGGAAGATAATTTGAGTAATATTTTCTTTGTAACTACTTACAATGTTATTAGTGACAAAATATTTGGCCCATGTTGCTTAGAAATAAGGAGTTAAATAAATTGCTGCCACAAAGGTTAAAAATTTCTTATAAGAGGGCCAGAAACTTTAGAGATATGGTTGTGCATAATGAATTTGAACCACCTATAATGAACATTAGTGTTGGGATGCCTATATTTAAAGGCACTATACCATGCAATAAATGCTCTATATGTAAAAATGTGATTAATGGCTTTAAGTATATCAATGGACATCAATTATTGGTTAAGGGGAATTTTTATTGTAATACATGTGGGGTTATATATGCTCTTAGATGTAGCTGTAATAAATTTTACATTGGTGAGACGAGCAGAAGTTTCAAAGTTCGTTTTCAAGAACACCAAAGAGACATAAAAAATGATAGAATTGATAGCTCCCTTGGTAGTCATTTTTCTGAATTTCATAATTGTAACCCTAATCACATTATTGGTTGTGTTTTGGAAAAGGTTGAGATATTTTGGGGGGAATTAGTGAATTTAGATGTCAAGCAATTTAAAAAGGAAACACTATATATTTTAAAGTTTAATATTTTGGAACCTTTAGGGTTAAATAAGGAATGTGACTGGAAGTATGTAATTTAATTTGATTTAACTTAATTGATTAATTGCAGTGGTTGTGACTTGTAAAGTTTAGGTGTATATAATCTTGATGTTTCTTATGTTATTTTACTCTGTGAAGGCTGTATAGCTGAGGCGCTAAGTAATAAAAGGTTGGACTGTTCGTTGTCTTGGTGGTATAGTTTTCTTGTTTTGCCTTTTTTCAGTAGTATATATATAGCTCCTTCCAGTTTCTCTGCCACAGCAGAAAACCTTAGGCTTTCTCTGTGTGCTCTGCCTTCTATCTCTACTATTTTTTTGAAGCCATTCTTCTTGACAGTAGGCAGGGTGGGGTGAGATGGGCAACTGCCCTGGATGCAAAGTGTTGGGGGGCACAATCAGCCAATGCCAATCTCTATTATTTATTTATTTATTTCCAGTTTGATTACCGGGGAAGTCCACTGGGCCCAAAGGACGCGTTTTCAGTGGAGGCCCGGAGAGAAAAGCTCCAGTAAGCATAATACAGTACAAATATAAGAGATACAGCAATACATAGTATAGGACATACAGAAAGATATATAGTATAGGACAGTTTACAAAATATGCACAGAGTAACACATAGTCAAACAAAATAGCTTATGGTTGTTCAGAGGGTTATACAGATACATTTAAGCAAACACTCTGAGAAACACACCAATAAAATATAGGTAGAAAACACTTTACATGGACTCATTTAAAGTATGATGCTATTTACAATATTTACACAGCTGTGTTGTGTGATAAGTAGCTCTCGGAACTGTTGAGAGCTTATACACATTCATGGTGAAGTAACTATAGGAGATTTAGAGAGGTTAGGAACCTGTGAGCAAACCTCCTGGGGGTAAATAGTTAAATAGATTTAGATAGGGTGAAGAAAGGTACATTTCCATTTAGTGGACAGGTGTTTGAAAAGCTGGGATTTAAAGTTATCTGAGTTTGGTATAATTCTTAGAGTGGAAGGAAGGTAATTCCATTTCTTGCCTATAGAGAAAGAGAGGAGAAGTTGGCCAGCAGTACATTTAGGCTTGTAGATAGCAATTAAGTTTTGATGTTCAGATCTGAGAGTTCTGTTGGGGGTGTAAGGGGGAAGGATATTTGCTAGAGTAGGACATTTAGTAGGGCGAAATATAAGTCTGTGTGCAGTGGTAAGTTGGAGGAAGTTTGGGAGTTCTAGCCAGTTCAGAGATTGTAGGGTAAGGCAGTGATGGGTGGAATTTCTGGATTTGGTGGCAAATTTAGAGATTTTATTATAGCAGTTTTCTAGTTTAGAGGAGATAGAGGCAGACAGGTTAGTTAGGAGAGGAGTTCCATATAATAAGGAGGGAAGAAGATAAGTAGTGTCCAGAGTTTGCCTAGTGGAGTTTGAGAGAAAGCGATTATTCCTGTATAGCATACCTATTTTTTGGTGGGTTTTCTTAATATTTTGTTGAATGTGGATGTCAAACTTGAGGTATTCGTCAATAGTAATGCCGGGCAGTTTAGCAGAGGGAACCACTTCTATAGATGAGTTGGATTGACTAAGGACTTTGAAAGTACTTTTGTTGTAGGAGTAAGTCTTAGTGGGGGAAAAGTAAAATCTTTGATTTATTAGCATTGAGAGAGAGGTGGTTTTGGCACATCTATTCTTCGGTTATTGAAAAAGCAGTTTGGGTTTTGTTGAGCAATTCAGAGAGGTTAGAGGCAGAGCAGACTAAGGTTGAATCGTCTGTGCATTGAATGGCTTTAGCATCAGGAATGGCAGTGTGGAAGTTATTGATGAAGATGTTAAAAACCATGGGCCCAAGGATGGATCATTGTGGTACACCAGATGGGATAGGTAAGAAGGAAGAGATGGAGTTCTTCCATTTTACTGCTTGAGATCTGTCTGATAGGTAGCTGGAGAAGCAGGATAATGTTTCTGGAGAGAGATGAAGATCTGAGAGATGAGAGAGAAGGTGTTTGTGGGAAACGGTAGCGAATGCTTTAGACAGATAAAGTAAAACTGCAGAAACCAAGTGTCCTGAGTCTTGGGCTTGATTGACAGTTTCTAGGAATGACAATAGAGCGGTTATAGTGCTATGGCCTGGGCGGAAGCCATGTTGGGTAGGTGTAAGAAGATGGTTTTGAGTAAGAAAAGGCATGAGTTGGAGGTGGATGAACTTTTCTAGGATTCTGGAGATTGGTGAGAGCAGAGCAATAGGGCAGAAGTTTGAGATGTCAGTGTTTTTGCCTCCTTTGTGAAGAGGAAGAATATAAGCTGAGTGCCAGAGTTTTGGGATGTATGATTCCTTTATGGATCTGTTAATGATGCTAATTGGGAGAGCTATTCCATCAGCAGCACATTTTAGGAAGGAGGAGGGAATATTGTCAGGAGCATTAGAGCAAGGTCTAAGTTTGGAAAGAAGTTTTTTTATAAAGTTAGTGGAGACAGGTTTGAGCTCAAACATGAGGGGATGGCAGTTAGGGGAATTAGCTGGAGAAGAGTGAAGGACTGGAGGGTTAATGTTGGGGAAAGTCTTGGTCAGTTCAGAAATAGTTTCTATGAAAAATTAGTTAAATTCAGAGCCTAGTTCAAGGTCGGATTTACTAGGGTCAGGACAAGGGTTATTCTTGGAGCCTGGATTAAGAAGTGAGTTTACTGATTTCCATAATTTCTTGGGATTTTTATTATTATTAGGCTGGAGCTAGATATAGTAGGATTTTTTGTCCTTAGTGATTAGCTGTTTTGAAGGGTTACGGAGTTGTTTGTATTGGAGCAGGGTATTGAGCAATTTGTTGTTTTGGTAAAGCTTCCATAATTTGTCCCTTTGGAGCATAATTTGTTTTGTATCTTTGGTTAACCAGGGAGCTGTATTAGTCTTTATCCTTTTGTTTCGTAGTGGGGCAAGAGAGTTTAGCGTATCTAGGAAGACAGAGTTGAAGTAGTCTATGGCACTGTCAAGAGGAAGGGTGTTTAGAATTTGCCAGTCTTTAATGTAATACCAGTTTTAAAAGTCAGTAATGCATTTTTGGTCAAACCTGAGTACCATAATGCTGTATGTGTGGTCTAAACTGTGGCAAGTAGTTTTCTACAGTTCAAAATAGAAAAGATTTGTTTCTTTTTATTTTAAAATGCAACCCGAGTGTTGTAGCATTCTCTACATGGTATAAGCTATTTATTTATTTATTTAACATTTGTTTATCAGGAAAGTCTGACTTGGAACAAAGCCGATTTTCAGTGGAGGTCCAGGGAGAAATGCCTCAGATGCATGTCTTTGTAATGTGGGAGGAAACCGAAGCACCCAGAGAAAACCCACCCAAATGCAGGGAGGACATGCAGACTCCACGCAGAAGGCATCCCAGCCGAGAATCGAATTGCAGAACCTCCGGCTGTGAGGCGACAATGCAACCACTGCACCACTGTGCCACCCAGAACCACTATAGCATCTGCTTGCTACATTTGTTTAAAAGAGAAAAGTTTTTTTTTTTTTTTTTTACTAAAACCTAAGCCCTGTAGTGCTCCATGCAGGCAGGGTACATATAAACTGTAGGAATTGTTTACTACATTATTAGTGAGCAGCATGCTGCAAGTTAAAAGAAGATTTCTTTTTTTTTTAAGAAAAACCTGAGCAGCATAGTTCTCTGTGCAGGCAGGGTATAAATTACAGCAACTACTTGTTGCACTTGTAGCAAGTAGTTTGCTACAGTTTAAAAAAGAAAATAGTTTTTAACTAAAACCTGAGCGCTGCAACACTTTGTGCAGGCAAGGTATAAACTGTAGCAGCTGTTTTCTACATTTGTAGCAAGCAATTTGCTGCAGTTTAAAAGAAGAAATATTTGTTTAAATAAAATGTGTGGAAGGAGCATGGGGGACAGAGGACAGAGCATAGAAACAGGAACTGAATAGCTGGAGCGGGGGGGGGGGGGTCATGCCATGCATCTGGTTACCTGGTTGATGTGCCAGTAGAAGGAATGGACATTATTTTTTTCTTTTGCCTTCAGAGCTGGGGTTTTGGTTGGTGTGTGGATTGGGTACCACAGGAAGCATCCTGCTCAAGCTGTTTTGCAGAAATCTTTTTTTTTCAATGGTCTTCAGAAAAAGAGCTGAGGGAATAGAGTACCAATTCATGGGTGTTGTTTGAGCCAGCTATACTTCTGCTTCTTGAAAAGCCTCTTACTCAGCCAGCCTTTTCTTCATTTCAACCTCTAATTTTTGCAGTTTTATCTGTTCATCTGAATAGCGAGTTAAAGCTTCTTCTATTTTTTCCAACCTTTTGTTGTTTGAGTTGATATATTTTTTCAAATTTTCATTTAATTTAATCATCTCTGAGTGCATTTGATTTATTTCTTCCTCTAAATAACTAGAAGCCATCTATTAAGTTCATAGGTAAGTACTAGGGTAGCAGCTCTTGTGGGCCATTTTATGCTGAGCCAATTTCCCTTTTTCTGCTCAGAATAAGCTATCCTATTTGGTTATAGATTGGCCTGACCCATTCCATGATCGATAATTATATACTACCTCTAAGGAGAATAACTTTGATCATATGATAGATAATTTGAGGGGACACATGCATGGAATAACATATTTAGGAGCTGCCTCTATCCATTAGTACTAGTAATGGAGGAAGTCCTGATGTAAATTTTGTGTTTTCCATCCATAGATCAAAGTTGCGCTTGAATATGGACAAGGATGAACTTTGTTTTGTGTGGCTGGGAAGCCTGTGCCACAGCAGTGGTATCCTGTGCTAGAAATACCTGTCTCTCCAAACTGTTCTGTTGTTGCAGAAGAGGTTTAGATCCCCAGACTGAGTATTTCTGATGCCATGTGGCTTGCTGATGTGTAGTAAATCCATCAGGAATGGGTCGGAGGATGCCTTGTATGCCAGACACAGGTCACCTCTTAGCAGTCTGTAGAATACTGGGTATAGTGACAGGGCTTTGAGATGGTCCATGTATGACATGTTGTGTAGGCCTTGTATCATTTTAGTAAAGTATCTTTGTGGGCATTCCAGTTGTTGCATGTGTCTGGATACATGCCAAAGGGGGCATTACATTCAATGACTGGCCTAATGAGGGCTGAGTAAAGGAGAACAATGACATTCCCAGATCTAGACACAATCACTTTGTTTATAAGCTGCTTAAAATAGAAATACTTTTATACAACAATGGACATGTGCTGGTCACAGGTTAGGTCACTGTAAACTAAAGTTGCCAAATATCAAACAACTGTGTTCACCTTTAGGGGCATATTGCATATTGTTAAAGTGATAGTTCCTTGGGGGTAGATAACTTCTCAAAGGATACAATAATGCACCTTTTGGCATTTTATTTCAATCCATGAAAATATGCTCTAGAACCAGAACTGAATTTTGCAGTACTTTTTGCTGAACAATTGCAGAATTCTTCCAAGGCAGTGTTTTCTGTTCACCTTTTATGGTTGATTTTCTTTCAGGTTTCTCAAATATTGTTTTTGTTGGCATGCAGGCAGTATACTTACTGGCTAGTAACTGAAATTTACCCCCCAAAACACTCCTTTTTCTCAGGTTCTGTTTTGGACATTGGGAGAGCTAAAGTTAAGCTGTTGATCAGTGTTTAGCCATCTTGGAAGTCCTAGCTTTGGAGCTAACTTTTTATCATATTCTTTGAGATAGTCAGTGATACAGAATCCTCAGATGGAGCGATTCTCGTGTCACACAGGGGTCAGTACTTGTGTCCATTCAGTTTTTGTTCTTTATAAGTACCATATTGTCTAACAAGGCTACAGAATGTTGCTTTATGTTGATGATCTAATCTTTATGAAATCTTCCAAACCACTGCCACCGGTGCATGGGATTTGCAAACCTGCTGTGGTTACAGTTAAACAAATCAAATCACCTCCCATGAAACATCAGTAATTGTTTGTTACTTTCTGGAGACTGGATGATACCTGAGAACTCCGCAAAACAGAATCTTCGAAAATGCTTATATTGTGAACAGAGCACTTGAGATGCACTGGATCTGCCTGACTTGATCCCATCCTTTTTTAGATTCCTTACTAAACTACAGTACATAAAGAGCTATGATGTCATTTAAAATTAAGTTGCAAGCTCACTAGCTGCTTTACTTGTGAAACATGAAGGACCAATGGCATGAATCTGTTTAGGCTAAAATTATCTTATGCACTGGCTATAGTTTGCTTCACATGTAATACTAGCCTACTCCATCATATGCTTTACCTCAGTCTTGGGTAGGGAACACCACTGTCTAGCCCTACAAGAGGTGCTCACTTCCTTTAAAGTAACATAACTAACAGTCACCATAATGTACGAGTACTGCCTTCACTGGCCAAGAATCTAAAATTTTACTTCACTTTTTTATCCATTGTAGCCAAAAGATCATGGCACGCTGTCATTAAAAATATTCTCCTTTGTTCTATCAGTAGAAGATGATATTATTTCAGAGACAGTGCTTGACCTATCATTTTATCAGTTGTGTATAGAAGCACAACTTGCATTTGTTCTTAAATGTTTGCATTTGTACGAAAACTGTATTTAGTGCTTATTGTTTTAATCTGTAAAGCATTGCACATTATTTAGATTATAAATTACATGCAATACATTTTCACATGTTGCTCATTCTATGTTGTTTGTCTTTTCGGCTTTTCCCAGTTAGGGGTTGCCACAGTGGAACTCCGGTCCGCTAATGATTGGCAGTCGATTTTTATGGTGCCGAGTTGCCAGCCCGACGCCCAACCTTCAGCGAAGGCAAGCACGCCCATTCACGCATGTCTTTCGGAGGCCACTCGACCGCGGGGAGGACATGCAGACTCCACACAGAAGGCACTCTTGTAAATGATGATAAAAGTTAATTATGGTATGCGATTTCTTGATTGAACTTTGTGAGTAGGATTAGTACAGAAATACATCACTGAACCAAACCCCCCCCCCCCAGTGTGGTTATTGAAGAAATATAAAATTTGTACAAAGCTGTTTTATATAATCCATTGTCAACAGAGACAATACTTGTACAACTATTGCTAAACAAAGTGTTAATCCTTATGCTGCGATGCTGAGGTACTGCCACAGGTTCAGTTACAAACAATATCACTTACTGGCTTTCACCACACTTGATGGCAACAACATCATGTTGAAATTTTCTGCCTCCAATTTGTATACATTAAGATTATTTTTGAATGAAGATAGGAATTAACTGCTAATGACTGCAAAAATTTGATTATTCCATTATCATGGAAAAGGTTGTGTAATTTATCTGCCATATTTTTACTGATATTTGTTTATTTTTAGCGGTGAGAGAGAAAGACAGGCTTCAGTAGACAAATAGGGATGTCATCAGAATTAGTAACAGACTCAAGGCAATCAGGCTCCAATGTAAGGATAGTGGGGTCTATATCACATTATCAAACACCATAAGCTCGAACTTGGAAGTTCAAAATGTGATATCATCGAAAGCTCAGAACAGCGAATTTTTTCCCAGGGAAAAAATTTGCTGTTCCGAGAAACACACACACAACACAAGCACACCAAAAACCTATGTCTAATGTGGCCTACTTAAATAAACCAACTCCAAGATCGCACCACAGTGGAGAAAATAGTGAAGCCATGGAACGACCCACCAACTTCTTGCCCTGGGTAAGAATTTGATGTTTCGAGGCTTTGATATTATCAGTGTTCACAGTTTCATGTTTGATGTAATGCTGTTCGAAATTATGCACTTTCATAGTTATGGTATACACCCAGGATAGTGCACTATTCATAATCTCAGCCTATGTCCCACAGCAGGATTGTGATAGTGAAGAAAGAGAGCATCAGGCAGCAGTTGTTGGACGTACTAGATATAAAAGGGGACACATCAGTTAGTGTCGATAATGCATGACCTGAATGCACTGGGACAGACAGAATAGGATCCACATGGGTGGGGCAACAGGAATAAAGAAGGAACAGCCATTCTAGACTTCTGTCTAGTGAATGGCTTGATGGTAGCCAAAGTTAGAGATGAGGAAAGAGTCTGCATCAGGGTTCACTTCTGAGCCCACTGCTGTTCATAGAAATGAACTACATTAGCAAACAGGTCAGAGGGAAGAAATCAACAAAGTTGCTGTATGCAGATGATGTTGCATTACAGGCAGAGCTTCAGCAAAGGATAGGAGAATGGAATGCAGAAGTGAAGGCACATGGAATGAAACTGAGTGCAGACAAGACAGTTGTCATGGCAGCAAATTGGAGCAATCAAGAGAAGCTGAGAACTTAGAAGGGAGGATAGTGGAATAGGTTAACAGCTTTGGGTATCTGGGAGGGGGTAGTTGAGGAGAAGGGAAGTCTAAATGAGGAGGTCAAAGCTAGAATCAGAGGGGCTACAGCAAACTGACACAGAGTGCCAGGGGTAGTGTGTGTGACAGAAGAATGTCAAGGAAGCTGAAAATATGGTGTATAAAACAGTGGTGAGATCAGTACTACTATAGAAACCTGGACAGTAAAGGCAGAGCATCTGAGGAAGCTAGAGGTTTTATTTATTTTATTTTATTTTACATTTGTTCACTGGGATAGTCCAACTGGCCCAGTGGCCCATTTTCAGTGGAAGCCCCAAGAATACAACAAAAATTTAGTAACAGATTAAAAAGACTGAAATAGTAGTAATTACAGTCAACAGATATTTCAATTCAGATTAAACAGTATGTCAAAAAAATTAGCCATGCATTATTAATAGGATTGATAAGTTGATGCAGTTACAATGTTTACAGATTTCTACAGTGATACCAGTTTTGGTAAATGCAAGCTAAACTTCTTCAGCAGAGTGAGTTTAAGATGCAAAAAGTGGTTAGTGGAAGAAGAGATTTAGTAGGAGATTACTATTAGGCAATATGAAGAGTGGGGAGAGAAAAGGTGGAGGAGTATTCACAAAAGGTATCAGTTAAGACAAAGTGAAGAGAGAGGAGAGATAAAGTTATCCAGGGGTGATACAGGAGCCGAGACAATTCTTGTTTAGAAGTTCTTTAAGAAGGAGTTTGAATTTGGAGGTGGTAGGGGTATTTAGTATATGTTGGAGAATGCTGTTCTAAATTTTTGCAATTTGATTTGCAAACAAGGAGTCACCAAAAGTGTTGCTGGATTTCATAGGTTTTAGAATTAGTTTGTTGGATGAGTGGAGGGCACGGGTTGCGTTTTAAGGTTGGACTCGGTTCATTTGTGCTGGACAGGCTTCTCATTGGTGTAAGATGTGAGCAATTGTGAGTTGGTTAAGAGCAAATAGGTTTGGTATCTCCAGCCACTGTAAATGTTTAAGGGCAGTACAGTGGCAGGTTCTATTTTGGAGGGTTGTGGTAAAGTAAGGTATTTTATGGTAGCATATCTCTAATTTGGATAGTTCAGATTTTCTAAGATTAGTGAAGATGGGGAAGGCATACAGTAGAGTGGACAGAAGGTGTGTTCTGGCTATGGCTTGTCTAGTCGAGGGGGTGAGGAAAGTTCTTGGCCTATACAGGCAGCCAAGCTTGATATGTACTTTTTTTATGGAAAGGACTATGTGCTTATCAAATTTTAGGGCACAGTCTATTGGGACACCAAGTAACTTTGTGCTATCTACTGATTCAATTATAGTGCTGATGGAGGAGAGTATGCGAGGTGGTGAAGGAGGTTCTGTGGTTTTATTATTGGAGAATATCATTACCTTTGTCTTGTTAGGGTTTAGTATGAGTTGTCCTTCTTTGAAGAACTGCTGTCTGAGAAGGCTGAAACATGACTTGTCTGAGTCCCTACAGAAGCTTTTTAATACCAGCCTCAAAAAAGCATTAATTCCAGATGAGTAGATGTCTGCAGTGGTCACTCCCTTGCATAATGGTGGGACTTCAACAGACTCAGGTAGTTATACACCCATAAATATGACCAGTTTCATCTGTAAGGCTATGGAGAGGATTATTATGAACTTACAGGACCCAGCACAGTTTGGATTCTTCAAGGGCAGACCCTGCCTACTTAACCTGGTCATCTTCTTTGAAAAAGTTATTGAACAATGGGTGAGGGCAAAACAGCGCTCACCACATATTGAGACCTTGCAAAGGTATTCAACTCCATCCCATGTTCAGGTATCATAGGCAAATTCTTCCAGCTAAATGTCAATCCCTTTGTAACTCATTGGATAGTGTATCAAAACAAGAAATTAGAGAAGGTGTCTCTACCTACTCCAAAATACCTGTCATTTGCAGTGGACCCCAGGGTTCAGTGCTTGGGCCACTCTTTTTTGGCATTTACATCTTGGAGGTAAAAGGTAATGCTAAGAGTTTGTGGCTGACCTAGTTTGCAGATGACTGTAAATTTGATGCAATCATAAACTCCGAAGAGGGTCTGTTTCAAAAAAATAGCTGGTATCAAAACAATGGAGTAAAAACAAATGCAAAGAAGTTTATTATTGCATCCTTTGGCAAGCATGACTCCCCTTGTAACTATAGCATTAACATCACACCCCTAAAAATCAAACCCTTAGTTAGGGATCTGGGAGCCTATGTTGACAAAGACCTGTGCTATGATCACCATGTATCTCATGTTGTAAGAAGTCCTTTTTCATTGCATACCACATATTTAAAGGTACTGTAGTCAGATCCAAGGATGTAATAATTCCACTGTACTCTATCCAAACACTTGTCGCAACTAGGAAAAGCTACTTTAAAAAATCAAATGCCTAAATCATAAAAACAATTCAGACCACCTCATAGTCTTGTTCCTCTTTTCATCATCATACAAGGCTACTGAGAGGTGACCTGTGCCTCATGTAGAGAGCTTTAACACACCCTGTTCTGTCAAACTTAGTATATATTTACAAGTCCAGAGATATCATAAATACCCACTGAAGGGATCTAGGTCTGTTTTGTAAAACAGAATGTGTTGGAGGGATAAGTATGCATCACAAAGAATTCCGCTCCTGTGTAACCACCTTCCACTTCAGATAAAGCAAAGTACTTCTTTTACTCTATTCAAACGTAATTTGGACAAATGGATGGGTAGCCACTAATTCATTCACACTTTAGCACCCCTGTCCCTTATGGATAAAGAAAACCTGTAAATGCCCCAATATATCTTTGCTGAGTCCTCTGGGTTACTTATATGCAAAATATAACAGCTGAAAACTACTATGGGAAAGTAAGGCTGTGATTCTTAAGATTCTCATAGATCAGTAGCCTAGTAAGTACCTGTGAATCTATAAAGATTAGCTCATATTTACTTACTCATACGCTGCATATGTAAATGGAGAAGTAGTTGACAGAAAATACATTTTTCTCTATAACAACTCTTTAGATCAGCTTGGACTCTTAGCAACTTTTTAAATGACTATATTAAATATAGGAGTAATCATGTTCGATTGTCTGTCTACAACTCTTTAATAGTGTAACATAGTCTTCCATGCCTGACCTAATGTACATGACATCAAATCTTTACTTCCTCCTACCTCCCTGTAGTAATATGTATGTGACACTGGGATGTACTCTAATTTTATAAAGTATCTTTCACTGGAGCTTTTCTCCCAGTGCCTTTACTAATAAGAGATTGTGTACCTATTTGAACTTTTCTGGTAAACAAATGCAAGCAAATCAATCAATCAATAAGTAAATGCATTCCATACTTTTCTGAAGCAATGGTAATTGAGACATACTGCTCCAAAACCCAGTTACTTGCAAAACAAAGAGCAGGTTAAAGGCAAAGCTCAGATTATATAGACTCTTGTAAAAAATGTGATAGCTTTGGAAGTCCCGATTACTGTGTTTCAATTCTGGGATATAGAAATATACCTGTACAATCTGTAGGACTTTCACCAGTACAGCTGCTAGTGGGTGGATGTATTCAAGTTAAATTACCAGCCTCTCAGAAATACATGAGTAATACTATGGGACCATATGAGGCCTAGTTGTATACACCTTTAAGTAAATACACAAAGTTCTTGACACCCTTCTGGGGCACATAATATTAATACTTGTTCTCTGAAGATAAAAGAAATGCTATCGACTTACTGATCTAAAGTCAGAATAGGCATAAGGTCTGCTGATAGTGCCACAAAAAGAATGTTCCAAAAAGGGGGAGAGGCACGGATGACAATGGATTTTGGATTTAATGCCCAGAAAAGCAATATACCTGCCAAAGTGGTTTGCCAACTGGAACAGCCATGATTGTTGTACCTAACGGGGGTGCCAGATCAGGTAACAACACATTTATTATAGTCATAAATACAGTTATTGTATTTAACTAAAGAGAGTACATAGTTATTATGGGGGATGTAGTAAATGCAAACTGCTATGCCTGTCTGTCATGGAACTTGTGTACAAGCCTGCATACCACTAATACTGTGGTTGAATGCACATAATATCTGCAGTCTCTTCCTTAGGTCATACAGACTAGATAAAATAGTATAATATGAGGTAGACTGACTGGGCATTATCTCCTGCTAAGAGTGGATGTTTTTGTTAGAAACATTAATGATCACAAGAGTAAATGTGAAAGCTCTGTCTATATGCAAAGGCAGTCAGGCAATGAAATGTCTTTTATGATAAAACAAATTATCTTACTCAACATATTCAAATTTGTTTATGTACAAATATATATATTTAGGTAAGCCCAGATGTAAGGCAAATAAAAGGCATTAATTCAGCAGAAATGTGTGCAGAAATAAAGCTGAATTTTCCTAATGCTTTATCTAACAAAGAACCCATCCTGATATGTTCTTTGTTCCCCTAGTCTCTGTTCTTAGCAGTATAATCATGGGCTAAGATAACTGCAAAGTCTTTCAGTCTGGAGCTTCTTTAATGTCCATGGCATTTCCATATGAGCAGGGTTTTATACTGTTGTAAAATGAAGAATAATAAATGTACGAAATGCCAAGATAAAGTAATTTTTGCCAATACAGTCTCTTCTGCTTAGAGTATAAAAATTAAAAAAAAAGCACAGAGTACAAAAATGTGTAAAAGGTCACTCCCAAAGCCTCTTAGAAATAAGAATATTAGGTCTTATTAGGCCACTTGTCCACCTCATGAAAACCTGTCTCAAAGGGCCACCCTGAGCAAAAAACACTCCAAATCTACCACTTTGAACCACAGCAGCAGCAACAGAAGTGTTTTAGTGATAGGAGAATCTATTGCCAGACACACTCACAAGGCTGGACAAGAACAGCAATACCACGACTTGTCTTTCAGGTGCCAGGATCCTTTACATTACAAGGGCTCAAAAGAAAGAGTTCCACGGTGTCGGTTCCGATAAAGGCTGTCCCTCCTGTCAATCCCCTATTCAGAGGACAATAAATTAAATCACCTTTGCAAATAACACAAGTTAGAACTCACATGAAACTGTTTATTCAACATAAAACAAAAAAACATGAACAATAAAAATGTCAGGATTAAGCGCTTTCACCTCCCCTCAGGAGACTTCATCATCTAAGCAACAGAAATGACAGTATTCTGGAGAGCCATATTAAATGGGTATTAGCACCATTTCTTGGAAATGCTGCCTGAAGCCTGGCTGTCAAACAAACTGAAAGGTTAATTTTATTTTATTTAAGGCACGGATTAACACATTTGAACTCAAAATCATTTTTGTCATGATTAAATATGATGCTATAATTTTAGAAATAGTGAAATAAATGGTATAATTTATATGCTAAGATCCTATTAGACTAATATACAAGAACAATGCTTCATAGTGGAAGTAGCCTAGTGGAATACAAGGACACTATGAAAATCCAAGGTGCAATCAAGTGAAAATTAATGAAACAACTCAGAGAAATAAATGTAAAAGGCCTGAAACACAAAATGTGATCAGCGAGAGACGATACTAGCAGCTACAAAACAATGTAACCCCAGCAGGAAGAAACGTCCACAGAAGTGAAGAAAACAGAGTTAGGGACAATACAGGTCACGTAGGAGGCAATGCTTGCTACAGAGTTTGAAAGAGGAGTATATTTTACAGAATTTTGGTTTAACTTCACTTGAAAAGATAGTTAAACACAAACAGAAATCTTTAGGTACACAGTGTTATTTAAAAGTTCGACTGAATAATTTGAAATGCAGATATTAATGCAAATTTTTATCAGAATCACATCCACCACTCGTACAGGAGAATATGCAAATTAGTTTTGCTTTTCTTTGCTTGGGAGCTTTTTTGAACAGGTTTAATGCAAATCTAGTTCACTCTATTAAGACACAGTAAGGGCTTTTGCAGGACACCTGCAATATCGATTTGAATGGCACCTGGTATAAAAAAAGAAAGCATTTGCTTGCTAATACCATGTAAAAGAATGTCATATAAGAGTTCAGGAAAAAAATTCGTAAGCTTTGCCCTATGAATTCATGTTTTCATTACTGGATTTTATTGTTCATGCACTGCAAAACCTGACTACAAATATGCCTAAATGAATATATAAACAAAATAATCAAGGAATGCCACTATATTTTTTAAACTATTTCATCCTCTTCCTTGTGTTTTAAATGTAGCTGGTGTCTTTACCATCTGGATTGATACATCGCCTTGCTGGATGTTGAAACAGGTATAAACATACTGTAGAAACTCACTGAATATGTTGATCTACTTGCTTGAATTCCTTACATCAATTTCCTTTACTTCTCTGAAAGGCTGTTGTCGGATACACAAATGCAAATTATGCAAAATATTCACACTTCCGAATCCTGAAAATCAAAATTCTGAGTCCACAGCCATTAAAGGTTATAACAACTGAGGGAAAAACATCAAGCTATATATATCATAATATGCAGTTAACATAGATACATATAGCTTCTTGGTATAGTTCCTAACACACAGTGCAAGAGTTAAAATATGTAGTCACACCTGAAATTACAGCTGCTTAAATGATTACTTGTTTCCAGCTTTGCAGAGATAAATCACTATGCTCAGGATCTGCAGTGGACTTTATACTACTCAGTTAATACAGAATGATGGGTACATCTTCTATATTACCATTTGCAGTCTCTTTCCACTTGCACCTAGTGTAGCCACCCACTTTTAAAACATAAGGCTGAAAACATGTTGCTGAAGAACAGACTGTGCGGTAAGCCCAAAGTCAAACAACCCTGGAAACTACTGCAATATTCAGGTTGGTTTGAAGCTAACTGTTGCAGTAATCTTCAAGGCTTTAGTGGTCTTACAGTAAGCACAGTTTTGCAACAAAGGTGTGAGAAATTTACAGAGGCCTACCCCCAAACGTGGACACATATAGTGACAATATAAATACTTTTGTAACCTTGTACACAACTATTTGTTATCTTTGAGTCATTAATAGTGTTCCATTCATGGTATTGTGTTCATGATATTATCACTTTCAGTAGTTCATTCTTACCTTGGGAGACACACACACACACACACACACACACACACACACACACACACACACACACACACACACACACACACACACACACGCACGCATGTTTATAAGAGAATTCCTGCACTAGCTGATTAATTATAAAATGCAGGGACAAAGGACAAAGGATATGTCATTGGTGTCCTCTTACAATACTAACTCTGTATTGCTGATCTCCCCTTACCAGGAGGTCCACATTACTTTATCCGGCAGCTGAATCTTTCCTGCCTGTTGTTCAACAACACAGAAGGGTGTATACATAATATTTATACATATAGTGGAATATCAAAGGCAGCAGAGACAGCATTCTTAGAAAAACAGAATAGTTCATTCTGCAAAACCATAAATCTGCAGATTCTCCCAAAAGGAAAAGTCCTGTAGCATAAAAGACAGACAAAGTTTAGAAAATATGGCAAAAATATAAAACTAAATATAATGAACTTATTTATAAGCAACTCTGAAATAAAGCAAAAAAGCTAGTCATACAGGATAAGAAAAACTACATTTCCTCGCAGCTATCCATCTCAAACAACAATCCAAAAAAGTTCTGGAAGTCGATATCTGCTGTTCTTAATCCAGGTACATTACAAAACCCATCCCCTGCACCTGATAAGAGCCCACAACAAATCTCCCAAGACTTTAAAACCCATTTCATTACTACCATTCAAAAGCTAATCAAAGACTCATCAACAAACTTAAGCTCAAACTCCAAATATACAACTAATCCCTTACATAATAATAACACACCCTCTACTCTAGACATACTTGCTAATACTCCCTTAACACCTTCATTTTCCATCCAACCTATTTCCACCTCCCTTATACTCAAACTTCTAAACAAACTCAAACCCTGCTCTCTTTCCGCTGATAATTTGGCCCCAGAATATTTACAACTAGCATCAAATGCAATTGCATACCCAATCAGCATTCTAATAAATCGCTCTCTCTGAATGCTGCGTCCCACATTTGTGGAAGAAATCTATTATCACTCCACTACACAAAGGTGGAAATTCCCATGACCTCTCAAACTATCGTCGTATCTCAATACTTTCTACTTTATCAAAAATATTAGAAAAATGTGTACAGACACAATTACTCAATACCTCTTGGATAATGATCTTCTTTCTCCCACCCAACATGGTTTCCGTCCAGGACATAGCACCATTACAACCCTACCCTCATTCACTGATACTGTCAACAAAGCTCTAGATGCTGGTCACCCTACTTCAGTAATCTTAATGGATCTATCTAAGGCTTTCAATACAGTATCTCATACTAAACTGCTAAACCAATTATCAAAACTAGCATGGTCTCCCAAATCTCACTGGTTTACCTCCTACCTAAACAATAGGGAACATAATGTACAATTTGACTTTTGGAAAAATAGCATATTTTCATTACTCTTTAATATCTTTATCAATGACCTACACAAAGCTTCCCAACTAGGTAACCTTATACAATATGCCGATGATTCAGCAATAATATCCACCAACAACAATTTCTCTGACCTCCTCACAGCTACACAACATGATTTCACTTCAGTAGAAACCTGGCTAAATAAATCTCAACTGCTGTTAAACCCCAAAAACAAAACTTCTCTTATTCTCCACTAAACAACCAAATATAGACTTCAAAATGTTCTCCAAAGATACGACAGAAATAGTTAAAACAGCTAAACTACTAGGTATGACAATAGAGGACAGACTCACCTTTGAGCCACATACTCTCAACACCATAAAAAATCACACTTTAAATTAGGCAGACTCTATCAGCACAGACTCTACATTGATAGACACACCAAAACAAAACTAGCCAGTACCCTACTCATCCCTTCCCTTTAATATGGTAGTGCCATCTTTACTAACCTGCTCTCATCCCTCAGCAATAAACTCCAATCATGTTATTAGAAAATAGCTAAATTTGCCTCAGGAAGGCCTAACCACTCTCACCACTGCCAAGCAATTATAAAACTGAACTGGCTTGATTTCTCCAGCTACCTCTCTTATACCCGATTAACTCTAGCTCACAAACTAAACCCAACTATTGCCCAGCACTCCACTCAATATTACAAACTTATACTCCCACACAGACACTTAGATCATCCAATAAGCAGCTGTTAACAGTATCCAAACCCAACAAAAGAGCTGGACAATGCTTGTGCTCCCATAGCAGGGCTAAACTTTGGAATTCCTTACCCTCCAATATAACTCAACTAGAATGTTTAAAAATCTTTAAATCAGCACTAAAAGCATATTACATTAAAAAAACTCTCCTGCCCCTGCACAACAATCAGGCCACCTTAAGCTGGTCCTTCACAAATTAATCCTACACTTCAGTGGCAGTGGAAGCCAGTACTACCTTGGCTTTCACTATCCAAATTGTCAAACTATTACCCCAGACTTCTCAAATAGGACATGTTATTTAGCTATCACCTACACATCTAATCTCACATGCCCTTTAAATTATCACCCAATTAAAGCCTTAAACTCCAACCCCAGGAACAAACACTATCTAAAGCTTATAAATACATTTCCAAAGCTCATAATCAGACTACACTACAATTTCATAGCAGACGGGGACATACATCCCAACCCTTGGCCATCTTCATCTGGTGCCATTAACTCCTACGACACCACTCCCTCCATTAAACTACCCCTTAGCAGAACCACTAATTCTCTTCGGACCTTTCACTTAAACATTAGAAGCATAAACAATAATGTACACAACCTACATGCCCTATTAGCAGTTCATTCCCCAGATATAATGCATCTTACAGTAACCTGGCTAAAACCTACTGTTGCTGATAATGAGGTATTACTGTCAGGATATAACATTCACTGATTAGATCGCACTACTAAAAAGGGGGGGGGATAACATAGATGTCATCCTTTGCAATTACTCCTTAAAAATTGTTTCTTCTTAGTTCATTCTAGCTGCTCAGATGAGTTGCCTTTTCACTAGGTTCTTCTTACAATATCTTGGATACCCACTGTCAAAATGGAGGTAATTAGAATATGTTTCTTTTCTGTAAATACTAGTTGTCAGTATCTTATTTTGTATTCTAAGATGAATATCTAGAAAATGTATATCCTCACTATTATAGTTACATGTAAACCTTAGAAATGTTGTAGTGCTAAGTAACCCATAAATAGTTCTATTTCTATAGGGTTACCTTTCCATACAAAAAACATATCATCCAAAAATCTTGAATAATTCAAACATATTGTGGAATATATAGAGTTCAGGATAAACTTTTTCTCCAACCTAACATCACAATATTGGCAAAAATGGGAGCACATGCTGCCCTCATTGCCACACCACTAATCTGTTTGAAGTATTCCCCCTCAAAATACATAAAATTATCTGTTAGAACTATCTCCATGAGGTCCACCAAAAAGCGTACCCCTTGCCCTGCAAACATTTTAGTTTGTAAAAGTGTTTCTTCAAATAGCTCTAATCCTTCTTGATGGGGGATACATGAAAAAAAGGTTGATTATATCAACAGTCAAAAAACAAGTTAGGTTGTTCAAACAACTGACATCCAATTTCACTAGAAAGTCCCACAAATCCCTTAGAATATGTGGATGTTGACCCAATACAGACTTGACTTTCCTGTCAATGTATACAGCTAAGTGATACGTTTTGGATCATTGTGCTACAACTATTAGCCTTTAAGGTGGATCCTCCATATTTTTTATGTATCTTAGGGATTCCAAATGCTGCTGGAATAATAGGGTTCCTATTCAACAAAAAAATCATAAATTTCAGGAGTAATTACACCCTGAAAAAGTGCATCATGCGTATCATCTAGAAGCATGTTGAAATCAGTTTGTGTCATTATCATGACACATCCCCCCTTGTCGGGTTTCATTACCCTGATAAATTTGTCACTGGATAAATCATCTAACAGGCAAAGTTCCTCGTAAGTTAAATTCTGGGGACTCATCTTTTTTCCCATATATAGGGCATAAAGGCCCCTCTTGCATGCTTTTTCGAAAATCTATAATGCCTTGTGAAGTGGGGGGTTGTAAGTACTCTTTTTCTTAAATAACGCTGATGTCGTAGAATTCACCATGTCTCTCTTTAAAAAGGACAGGTTCAACTTCCTAGTAAATAATTTTAAGTCAGTAATTGTTTCTGCTATATTCCCTTTGTGTTTTGGAATAAATTTGAAACCTTTTTCAAACAGATTAAAATAAGTATTATTAATCTCCCTCTCAGTAAAATTGCAAATGTGGAAACCATTGTGAGTTAACATTCTCTCAACAAAGCTGTTATCCGTCATTTGTTGTCGTGTTGTCTGGTATAGTCCATGCCTAAAACTCTATTGCACACATACATAGGTAGATATATTATGTATGTGTGCAATAGAGTTTTAGGCATGGACTGAAAGCACCTGTTGCCTGTCTAGTAGATGTGCTACTGACTACCAAAAAGCTCCTATTCAGACTTGACATAAATTTGGACAGCTGGC